>NC_134358.1:265144837-265399837 GCF_048569485.1 Anomaloglossus baeobatrachus | reverse complement strand
TTTTCAACAGGACAATGACCCCAAACACACCTCCAGGCTGTGTAAGGGCTATTTGGCTAAGAAGGAGAGTGATGCGGTGCTATGCCAGATGACCTGGCCTCCACAGTCACCAGACCTGAACCCAATCGAGATGGTTTGGGGTGAGCTGGACCGCAGAGTGAAGGCAAAAGGGCCAACAAGTGCTAAGCATCTCTGGGAACTCCTTCAAGACTGTTGGAAGACCATTTCCGGTGACTACCTCTTGATGCTCATCAAGAGAATGCCAAGAGTGTGCAAAGCAGTAGTCACAGCAAAAGGTGGCTACTTTGAAAAACCTAGAATATAAGACATATTTTCAGTTATTTCATACTTTTTTGTTAAGTATTTCATTCCACATGTGTTAATTCATAGTTTTGATGCCTTCAATGTGAAGGTACAGTTTTCAGAGTCATGAAAATAAAGAAAACTCTTTGAGGTGTGTCCATACTTTTGGTCTGTACTGTGTATATGTGTGTATATATAACAGAAATTTCCCCGCTGCGCCCGTCTGCAGGACAGACATTTAGCGCTCCGCCTCCTCATCCAGAGAAGGAACATATGAGCAGGTTATCTCTAGGGCAATGTTCATACAGCATCAATTATTCTGACTTAAAAATACGCTACTAAACACCAAATTTTTGGTGCCTTTTCGTAAGAACATGTGGTGTTTTTTTTTTGTGTCCATTTCTTTTATTTTAACCCCCTCACGACATCCACCGAACATATATGGCGCCGCAATTACGGTCATTGCGCTGCATTGCACGGTGACCAAGTTAATATAGCTGCTGCTTCTGACAGCAGACCATCCCTGCATATTGCCCCAGAGGGCTTTACCGCTCTTCCACGTCGGCGATCGCTGTGATTGAACAGTCAGTTCTTTAAAACAAAAAAAAAAATCATCAACGTAAAATGCTTTGATTGGTGCTGTCTGCGATGGTATTTTAATTTTGCACTGAGCATCTTTGCTTAATTTTTGGCGTTTTTTTTTTTTGCTGCACTAACGTGCACTTTACACGGTCGCAGTGCTGTCATAAGTATTACTGCTGAGCACAGTCTGCACAGATTTTTAAATAGAAAAAATAATAATAGTAACTAGTACTGAGTGGCTTTATACTATCAATAAAGCAACTAAGTAGGTGGTAGCATATTAGGGAAGTGGACATCGCTGAAAAATATTTAGCACCAAGTCGTTTTATAACTAGCATATTAGTTACAGTGAATGTCACTAATGTTTCATATAAATTTACTAGCTGTAGTACCCGGTGTTGCCCGGGATAGTAACTGTCTCTCTGTTTCTCTCCCAGTCTCTATCTTTTTTGCTGTCTGTCTCTTAGTCTACTTGTGTGTTTGTGACTGTCTCTGCCTCTTTCCCTGGCTGCATTGTGACATGCCAACATTCCATTTAAGAGTATGGCTGTGCATTCTTAGGAAATTCTGGCTGCACTGTGGTTCCCAGCTCCATTAACTTTAATGGAGGCAGGTTTTTCGCGAATAACTGTAAAGCGTGGGGTTAAAATTTCCCCTCAAAACATAGTCTATGACGTTCCATGAGTCAAATGGGGTGTCTGTGCAAAATGTTGTGATTGTACAAGCGATGGTGCAAATTCCTTTAGTGGACACACACAAATACATACACTCAGCTTTATATAATAGACTAGCTGTAGTACCTGGGCATTGCCCGGGATAATAACTGTCTCTCCGTCTCTCTCCCAGTCTGTCTGTGTCTCGCTGTCTGTCTCTTTCCTTGTCTGTCTGTTTGTATCTCCCTGTCTGTATTTGCATCAGTCTATCTGTCTCAATCTTTGTATCTGTTTGTCTCCCTCTCTGTCTCTTTGCCCGGCTGTCCGTCTTTTTCTGTCTCTCTCTATCCGTCTCACCACCGACATCTTTTTACCTCACACATTAGCTTCGTATACTAACAGTTTATCTTGTTCCTATAGCAACCACTGACAGGTTCTATTTATAGCCTGGAGCTCCCAGCTTCATTCAGATTAATGGAGGCAGGATTTTTGTAGAGTAACTGGAAAGGACGGGGTTAAATTTTCCTGGCCAAACATAGTCTATGACGCTCCCTGGGACACATGAGGCATCTGTGCAAAATTTCGTGATTGTAAATGCAACGGTGCGGATTCCTTTAGCGGGGACACACACACACACACACACACACACACACACACACACACACACACACACACACACACACACACACACACACACCTTTATATATTAGATATACTTATACTGATTTTTCTTTTTTTTTTTCTTCTAAGTGTATCTTCTAAATTTTTTCCTTTTCTTCTTTGACTTTTTTTTTTTTTTTGGTCTACTATTTATAGTAAATATAATAATAGTACGTTTTACACATGCCCACACTAAACGTAAATGTAAAAGCGCCACTTGCCCAGACATCTTCACTAGTTGGAAGATTAAAATGGCCCATTCGTCAAAAAGACGATATTCAGCAGAGGAGGCATACACTTTCCTTGCCTCCAACACAGATTTAGGCAGTGAAGGAGATTCCACATTCCTATAATTTTCTTCCTCTTTTTCCTCACCTAGTGAGGATGAACCCCCAGCAAAACACCCTAGGACCGAGGGAATTGATCCCTTATGTACTCCACACAAAAATTCTCTGCCTGTATTTCCGGATTTCATTGGCATATCAAGAATACAATTTGACACTACAGGTCTCACTGAAATTTAAGTCTTCTTCAGGGAGGAGATAATAAATCTTCTGGAGGCCCAGAGAAATGTGTATGACCAACAATTTTCGCCCAAGATTCCACATCATCATGTGCCATATGGCCCCCTGTAAATGCAGCAGAAATTGACATTTTGGGGCATTTTGCTGCATATGGGCATAGTGGAAAAAAACAGAGTTTCGGCAATAATTGAGAATTGATATATTGTATACCATACCAGTATTCTCTATGGCCATGACAAGAACATGAATTGAAGTAATCCAAAAATGTTTGCATTACAGCGATAATACAGTGCTCTGCAGAAGTTTGGGCACAACTGGTCAAAATTACTGTTATTGTGAACAGTTAATCAAGTTGAAAATGAAATGATCTCTAAAAGGCATAAAGTTAAAGATGACACATTTCCTTTTATATTTTAGGTAAGAACAAAAAAAAAATATTTTCATCTTTAACATTTTAAAAACTACAAAAATGGGCCAATGCAAAAGTTTGAACACCCTTGGAGATTTGTGTTCTCAGATAACTTTGACTATCATTTCAGACCTTAATTAGCCTGTTAGGTTTGTGGCTTGTTCATTATCATAGTTAGGAAAGGGCAGGTGATGCAAATTTCACAGCTTTATTAAAACCCAGCTTCCTCTAACCTTGTGCAAATAAAACAGCCATGGGTTTTTCAAAGCAGCTGCCTAGCACTCTGAAAATCAAAATGGTGAAGGCCCACAAAGCAGAAGAAAGCTAGAAGAAACTAGCAAAGCGTTTTCAAGTTGCCCTTTCCTCAGTTCGAACAGTAATTCAGAAATAGCACTTACAGAAACAGTGGAGGTCAGGATAAGGTCTGGAAAACCAAGCAAAATTTCTGTGAGAGCTGCTCGTAGGATTGCTAGAGTGGCAAATCAGAACCTTCACTTCACTGCAAAAGTCCTTCAGGAAGATTTAGCCGACTCTGGAGTTGTGGTATATTGTTCTACTGTTCAGAGACACCTACAGAAAAATGGCCTTCATGGAAGAGTCATCTGAAGAAAACCTCTCCTGCGTCCTAACCATAAAATTTAGCATCAGAAGTATGCAAAATAACATCTAAACAAGACTGATGTATTTTGGAAACAAGTCGTGTTAACTGATGAGTTTAAAATAGAACTCCTTGGCCACAATGATCAAACCAAATGTTTGGGAAAAAAAGGAGACAGAATGTCATGACAAGAACATCTCGCCAACCATTAAGCATGGGGGTGGATTAATCATGCTTTGGGTTGTGTTTTATCCAATGGCACTGGGAACATTTCACGAGTAGAGGGAAGAATGGATTCAATTAAAGTTTAACAAATTCTTCAAGCAAACATAACACCATCTGTAAAAAAGCTGAAGTTGAAAAGAAGATGACTTCTACAAATGGATAAGGATCCTAAACACAATTCAAAATCCACATTAGCCTATGTCAAAAGGTACAAGCTGAAGGTTTTACAATGGCCCTCACAGTCCCCTGATTGGAACATCATTGAAAATCTGTGGCTAGACTGCAAAAGAGCAGTACATGCAAGAGGACCCAGGAATCTTACAGAGCAAGAAGACTTTTCCAAGGAAGAAAGCATGAAAATCCCTCAAACAAGAATTGAAAGACTCCTGGCTGGCTACAAAAAACATTTACAAGTTCTGATACTTGCCAAAGGGGATGCTGCAGGGTACTAACCATGCAGGGTACCCAATATTTTGCATTGGCCAATTTTATTTTTTGTTGTGAATTTAAAAATATATATATATATTTTTTTTTTGTCTAAAATGCAGAGGCTATGTGTTATTCTTAACTTTATGGCTTTTAGAGATAATTTCATCTTCAACTTGCTTAATTGTTTAGAATATTAGTAAACTTGACCAGGGGTGCTCAAACGTTTGCATGCCACTGTATATAGTGTCCACCTCTAGACAATCCTAACTTTGATCATCTATATAAAATTCAGCCAATAGTTGAAAACTTCAGCAGATAATTGGATAAGGGGTCCAACTCCCAAATGGACATCTTCCTTTCTCGCCTTTTCATTGGGGGACACAGACAGTGGGTTATATGTTGTCTCCAGGGGAGGCTTGACACTAGGTTTAAAAAAAGAGTTAGCTCCTCCTCCCACAGCATATAACCCCAGCTAGGCAGGAACTAGCTCAGTTCTTTCTAGTGTCAGCAGGGAGGCTGACACGTCTGACCTGAGCTCCAGGCCAGCTCATGTTTTTATTTACTTATTTCTTTTTCTTTGTGATTTTATTCTATTTTTGACTATGGGGCAATACCAGGGTGTGCTCACCAAGGGGTGTGCTTGCCCCGTACCAAGGTAGGGCTAAGCAGAGCCGAGCACCTGCTAGCCTTGACTTGAGATCTCCGCATCCCAGGACCGACGCGTCTTCAGACGGAGCAAGAGCAGGTAGGGAGACGACCTGTATCCGTCCCCTGCATCCAACCGCCGCCTGAGGAGGCGCCGGTGGGGCGATGCAGGCCGTGTTCCCAGGGAAGCATCATAAATTTAGCTCCCGGCTTCGGCCTGCATTCTTAGCAACGCCCCCTCCACTGCTCCAGAAGCCGCTCCCTCTAGTGGGCCGTCTCTCCCCTCCATGCTGCCAGAGAACACTGGACGCCATTACATGTGGGGAGCAGACACGGGTGAGATCGCATCCTTGGCTCTGCAACTCTGCAGCACTATATACCGCTCTGTTCAGCGGTATAGCGCTGTCTTTCTAGCGGTGTGTGCCTGCTGGCTGGCGGTGTATGTCAGCTTTTAGCGGTATATACTGACTGTGCCTGCAGGTATATACTGACTGTTTGGCAGTGTATGCCACTTTACTATTGGTATATACCAGCTCTGTATAGCAGTCCCTTTCTAATACTGCTAGTAGCTCCTCACCCACAGTAGTGTAAGGCTATGTGCGCACGTTGCGTACTAGCCCTGCAGAAATTTCTGCAGCGATCTGAAGTGTTCTGCAGCGATCTGTGTGCTTCAAATCGCTGCAGAAAATGTCCGTAGAGAAAAAAAAAAAGCCGATTCCATGCGCTCTGCCTGCAGCTCATGCCATAGACAGAGTAGGAGCTGCCGGCAAAGCGCACGGAAGAAGTGACATGTCACTTCTTAGAATGCAGCGCTTCGGGAATCGGGCAGCAGCCGAAGCGCTGCGCTCCAAGACGCCACGTGCGCACGGCCCCTGCACAATCTCCATAGACTGTGCAGGGGACGCAGGACGCATGCAGTTACGCTGCGCTACAAAGTGCAGCGTAACTGCATGTATTTACGCAACGTGCGCACATAGCCTAATACTGCTAGAGGCTCACAGTACTAATTGTACGTTTGTTGCTGACATGCGTAACCGCAAGGGTGATAAAGCTTCCCAGGCATCCTCTATGGACCTGTACTATGCTTGTACCATCTGTGGAAGCTCGTTTCCCAGTGGTCGAAGCTATCCACTATGCCGGGGCTGCGATGCACCTACTACAGTGTCTCAACAGGCGTTGCCGGACCAGGGGGTCGTGCAGTCTGTGGGTTCGGCCCCGGCCACCATTCAAGCAGCACCCCCGTCTGAGGAGGCTATCCCTGCATGGGCTCTTCTGATGTCTAAAAGGTTAGATGACCTGGCCGCTCAGATATCCCAGCCTTCCACAGGCTCCCGCAGCCTCCCCCCGGCTCACCACCCTGCCTTAGTCTGGTGTATCATCCCCAGTACGTAAAAAGGTTGTCTCCAAAAGGCGCCATTGCGACCACTCCGCCTCGTCTGACTCACACGATGGTCAGTCTGACTCAGGCTCCGTGACCTTTAGTAGTCACGATTCCCGAGACTGACTCTGATTCAGATGTCCCTTCTGAGTCTAGGCATATGGAAGACACTTTAATAGCGGCTGTCAATCACTCTGTCGATTTCTGATCAGCCCTCGGACCCGACTTCTCAGTCGGCAATCAAGCGAGCCAAGAAGCCTCCTAAGTCCTTTGCCCAGGATCCGATTTTTTTTTTTCATCAAATCATATCTAAACGGTGGGATCACCCTTATAGGAGGTTTAATAAAAAATCCTCCTCTTCATTCGCTTATCCCTTTCCTCCGGAAATGGTTAAGCCCTGGTCGGTACCCCCCGTTGTGGATCCGCCAGTATCCAGACTGGCTAAACACACGGTTATGTCTGTTTCAGACAACGCGTCTCTCAAGGACTCGTCCGACCGTGCAGTTGAGGCTGTAGTCAAATCTATTTTCCAGGCTTCGAGCTCCTCTCTGCACCCCCTGTTTGCCATGACATGGGTGGCAAGAGCTATGAGCGTGTGGAGTAGGAACCTGCGCAAGTTGCTTCGCCCTTGCAATATTCCTCCAGAGGCTCTTGAGATTCTTGATTTGTTCTCTCTAGCCTCTAATTATTTTCTTCACGGCTCCTTAGATGCAGCTAGCTGGTCAGCCCTAACGGCAGCCAATGCTGTCTTCGCCCGCAGGGTTCTGTGGCTAAAAATATAGAATGGGGACAGTGCCTCCAAGAAGTCCCTGTCCACATTTCCCTTCCAGGGTCTTCGTCTGTTTGGTGAATCCCTGGACAAACTCATATCTGAGGCGACGGGCGGTAAAAGTACCATTCTACCACAAAAGCGGCCTGTAGCCAGAAATTTCAAAAAAATCTTCTTGGCGCAGGCAGTCCTTTCGGCCTGCCCTCCAAAAACCATCAGCCCAAGGATCGTCCCGACGCTCAGATTGAGGATCCGGTCCCTCAAGGGGCTCTTCTTGGCGTTTCCACTCCAAGCAACCTAAACCTAAACCCAAAGGACCTCGCTCTGTACAGGAAAGCAAATGTTATCATTCCAGTGCCCCTGGAACAGCGCGGCAAAGGTTTTTATTCAAACCCTATATTGGACCTCAAACGGCTGAACAAATTCGTACGGATTCGAACTTTCCGAATGGAATCATTGAGAGCAGTGCTATCCGCCATGGAACCTGGAGAATTCCTAGCTTCCATAGATGTTCAAGATGCTTATTTACACATTCCCATATCTGTCTCTCATCAACGGTTCCTTCGCTTTGCCGTAGGACACCCGTCCTTTCCAATTCAGGGCCCTCCCCTTTGGGCTGGCCACTGCGCCTCGGGTCTTCACAAAGGTCATCTCGGCCGTCATGTCCATTTTACACCCCAGAGGCATCCTGGTCGTTCCCTATTTGGACGACCTTCTTGTCAAAGGGAGCTCTCTTCACGTTTGCTCAGAAAGCGTGCAGATTTGCCTAGACACGCTGTCAAGGCTAGGGTGGCTTATCAACTTCAACAAGTCATCCCTCATTCCTCATCAGCGCATTACCTTTTTAGGTATGCTGATAGACACGGCTCAGTCCCGGGTTTTTCTTCCAGAGGACAAGAGGTCTTCCCTGATCCGGGCCGCCCAATCCCTCCGCTCTCGCCGTCACACATCCCTTCGGAATGGAATGAGAGTGTTAGACAAGATGGTGGCTGTCATAGAAGCCGTGTCCTTTGCCCAATTCCATCTGCGCCCTCTACAACTGGATCTTCTATCCTCCTGGGACAAGAATCAAGCTTCCCTGGACCGGTCAGTCCGCCTATCTCGGCTCTCTGTTCGGATCCAATCAGACAATGCCACGGCTGTGGCTTACATCAACCGTCAGGGAGGAACTCGCAGCAAGGCAGTGATGAAGGAAGTATCCAGGATTCTTCATTGGGCAGAGAAACACATCCCCATTATTTCAGCTGTCCATATCCCAGGGGTAGACAACTGGCCGCAGACTTTCTCAGCAGGCAAGGTCTAGTAGTAGGGGAATGGTCCCTCCACGACAAAGTGTTCCATCAGATCACTCTTCGTTGGGGACTCCCGGATGTGGACCTCATGGCGTCTCGAATGAATGCCAAAATACGTCCCTTCATATCTCGGTCGAGAGACCCACTAGCGCTCGGCTACGACGCTCTAGTCTTTCCATGGTCGCAGTTTCGCCTGCCCTACATCTTCCCTCCGTTTCCTCTCATTCCGAGAGTAATCAAGAAAATCAAAGCGGAGGGAATCCCGGTGATCCTCGTGGCCCAGGAGAGCCTGGTATCCAGAGCTCCTCCAACTTCTCAGCGACACTCCCTGGCATTTTCCCGACCGCCCGGACCTCTGTCGCAAGGTCCAATACTCCACCAGAATACAGCACAGCTGCATTTGACGGCGTGGCGCTTGAATCCCTGATTCTAGCCAAATCGGGTCTTTCTTCCAGGGTAGTTCATACCTTGCTTAATGCTCGGAAGCCTTCCTCCGCCAGCATTTACCACAGGACCTGGAAGACCTATCTTTCCTGGTGTGACCGTCATAATCTGTCGCCCCTGACCTTTTCAATCCCTAATGTTCTTGCTTCTCTGCAAGACAGTCTGGACTCGGGTCTTGCTCTCAGTACCCTTAAAGGACAAGTTTCTGCCTTGTCGATTTTTTTTTTTTTTTTTTTTTTTTCTTTTCAGAAGCAGCTGGCTTCTTGCCCTCAGGTCCGTACCTTTCTTCAAGGGGTAGCACATTTGGTCCCTCCTTATCGCCACCCCTTAGATCCCTGGGATCTGAATCTGGTTCTCGGAGTCCTTCAACTTCCTCCTTTCGAACCTCCTGAGAGAAATCTCTCTTCAACGACTGTCTTGGAAAGTTGCCTTTTTAGTCGCTATTACCTCTATCAGGCGAGTGTCCGAACTGGCAGCTCTTTCCTGTTGCTCACCTTATCTGATATTCCATCAGGATAAGGTAGTCCTTCGGCCTTCCCCCGCCTTTCTTCCGAAGGTCGTAACCTACTTCCACTTGAACGAGGACATTGTGTTGCCGTCATTCTGCCCGGTCCACTCCTTTTGAAAAAGCCCTTCACACTCTAGATCTTGTCAGGGCTTTGCGGATCTACACCTCCAGAATAGCGCTGTTGCGCAAGTCCGATGCCCTCTTCGTCCTCCCAGTAGGACACAAAAAGGGTAACCCGGCGTCTAAATCCACAATTTCTCGATGGATCAGGACTGCCATCTGTGAGGCATACAAGGCACGAGGTGCCGTTCCCCCTTAATCTGTGCGGGCCCACTCTACGCGAGCAGTGGGTGCCTCCTGGGCTATTCACCATCAGGCTTCGGCGACCCAACTTTGCAAGGCAGCTACCTGGTCCAGTGTGCACACGTTCACAAAATTCTTCAGAGTGCATACGCATGCATCCGCGGATGCTGCTATTGGAAGACAAGTCCTTCAGGCGGCAGTGGCCCATTTATAAGTGGCCACTGCTTTGTTCTTTGACAGTGTTTTGATATGTGTTCACTGCAGTTGTTAGTCAGCGCTTAGTCTGATGTTATACACTGTTAATAGTTCAGTTCCCAGGGACTGCTTTGGGACGTCCCACTGTCTGTGTCCCCCAATGAAAAGGCGAGAAAGGAAAGGACATTTTTGTATACTCACCGTAAAATGTCTTTCTTGGAGCCTTTCATTGGGTGACACCGCTCCCGCCCTTGTGGTTTTGGTTGTCCTTCTCCTACTGCTTTTAAACCAAACTGAGCTAGTTCCTGCCTAGCTGGGGTTATATGCTGTGGGAGGAGGAGCTAACTCTTTTTTTAAACCTAGTGTCACGCCTCCCCTGGAGACAACATATAACCCACTGTCTGTGTCCCCCAATGAAAGGCTCCAAGAAAGACATTTTACGGTGAGTACACAAAAATGTCCTTTTTATAGATGAATCTTTCGTTCATTTCAAAGGGAGGCTAAAATTTTGACAATTCTTGCCCAGTCAGAGGGCAGGGCATGGAATTTAACTGTACAAGCACTGTGCCACATCAGAAATCCCAAAGTCAGATTGTATCATGGATTATAATAAATCTATGAGGGGTGTAGATCTCTCAGCTCAGGTCCTCAAACCATACAGTGTCATGCGAAAAGCAACAGGTGGTACAAAAAGTGGTCCTTGCACATTGCACAGATAACACTGTTTAATGTTTTTGTGCTGTTTCGATGTGCAGGCGATAAGGAGAGCTTCCTTCAGTTTCAGGAGGTAGTCATCAAGTCCCTAATGTGTGGAAATCTGGAAGGTTGCGTCCCAGTAGTTCTGAAACTAATGGTACCCATGTTATTCCCAAGTTCCCAGTGAGGTTCCCCAAACTGCGAGGATGAAAAGAACAGAAAAAAGGTGCAGAGTATGCTCCAAGATGCCACTACAAAAGGACACCATTTACCATTGTGAAACCTGCCCTTTGCATTAAGGATTGCTTCAAAGTGTACCCAACGTCCATGAATTGATAACATTTGGTTTTACCCTGTTGACACAACACCCTTTATAGTCTGATGTACTCAGCACAATTTACACATACCACCACATTATTAATTTGTAGAACAGTAAAACCAAAAGCATTATCATTAATATCACCTCAGTACCTCTGCAAATGTGACATGATGTCCGCTAACGATTCCAGACAATTTTGCGTTCCAAAAGTGAAATGATTTTCCTTCTTATCCAAGCCCTGCGTGTGGCCAAACAGTCGTTTTTCACCACATATGGGTTATCAGTGTTCTTAGGAGAATTTTCACAACAAATTGGACATCACATTTTCTCCTGTTACCCTTTGAAAATGCAATATTTGGGGCTAAAGTAACATTTTTGTGGGGAAAAAAGTAAAAAAAAAAAAAAAAATCCTTTCACTTTGCTTTAATTCCTATGAAGCACCTGAAGGGTTATTAAGCTTCTTTAAAGTGGTTTTGAGCAGTTTGAGTTGTCACTTTTGGGTATTTTCT
This sequence comes from Anomaloglossus baeobatrachus, assembly GCF_048569485.1. NCBI lineage: Eukaryota > Metazoa > Chordata > Amphibia > Anura > Aromobatidae > Anomaloglossus > Anomaloglossus baeobatrachus. Next base: position 265,388,396 of record NC_134358.1, on the reverse strand, counting down.
GGGTGAAGACTGAGACACATCGGCGCATGCTCAGATTTTTTTTTTTATACCTGTGTCCACGCCAATGATTCTCAGTCTTCACCGGAGTGTGTTCAATAAAGTGGCAACGGAGATTCCGGTACGCGCATGCGCAGACACCATTTTAATGAAGACCTGAGTATTGTGTCAATGCGAATGCGCCGCCAATAACAGTGGCTGCGCGATATTCAAATAGGGAAAAGGGGGCATACCAAAGGACGCCGGAATAAATGCAAAGATCCGCCCATGTTGCACCAGCCAATCAAAGTGCAGTTCTTTTCTGTAACTCTGATTAAAGCTATTTAATCAACCAAGCACCTGATCGTTCTATCACAGGTGTGCCTGTAGTCAGTGTCTTAGTGCCTGTTTGGCACTGCCATTACTTCATATGGCAAAATTCTGCTGGTTGGTCCTCTTTAAGCTGCTCCGGAGTAGAAATGGACTGAGCTGCGAGGTCATTTGGTCCCTTTGTTGGGCATAGTAGTATGAGGCACGCTCAGGTGTTCATTCATTCATGTGATAAAGCACTAATAGCCCAATGCTGCTGTTTCCCCTTTTCCTGGTCTCCATTCCTTACATTTTCCAGATCTCTGCTTGCTGTTGATGAATGGAAGCTTTCTTTCTTACATTTTGTTGAGTTCATCTTACTGATGGCTTATATGCATCAAAAAACTCTACAAAACCATAGAAGAAATTATGAAAGAAGCTATAAATGACTGTAACAACCAAAAATGATGCAGAGGAAAGTGGAGCAGTATTCTGCCGCAGCTAATCAGATTCCAGCTCCATGTCTCAGACAGCGTAATCTGATTGGCTGCTTGTCTGTTGTGTGACAATTTCCGCTAATTTATATTTTCATATACCCGAGCTATAAATCAGTGAAATATGCTGAAGGAGCTACAGCAAATTGAATTCTGGCAGATTTCAATAATTAATTGGCTTACGCTTAAGACTCCGATAAAGTGCTGAGGTAAACAATATGGAGTATATCGGAGCGCAGATTGTTTGCATGCAGTTTTGACACACAGGTTTGTAGCAGTGTAACCCTCAGGAGGTACGAGTGTCTGCTTCTACACTAATTAATGCATAGCCTAGGAGAATTCTTCTCACTTGATATATTGTTTTTCAGAAACTCTTCCTAGAGGAAAGATATTGTTCACTGTACATTTTCTCCATAGTTTACCCCCTATCTCCCTTCAGAGTCCGTATGAGTTAATCTCTATGCTTCTAAAATAAGTGATGGATTTTTACGACGTTTCTATTAGTGTATACCTTGGGCGGGTTGTTCTCTGAATCATTTTTATTCATCTGTCTCCACTTTCTTTTATTGGATTTAAAATAAAAGAATGATTTTATACCTTGGATGTATGCTGCCGGACATCTTCTGGTTTTTTGTTTTTTTTTTTTCAAGTATGGGTCCAAGTATTTTGTTGTATATAAAGCAGGATTGCAGGATGGCTGTTTATGGCACAATAATGGATGATAAAATGTAAATGCAGGGTAATTGACAGAGGTATGGAGCCTAGAGTGTTCCGCCACATCCTATTGCTTTGTCAGGTGTCCGTTCCACTTTCTGATCTTCTGTTACAATATTACGTGATTGAAAGTATCTTCGAAGTATTCAGAATGGATTTTGAGCCAATTGTTGCATCATTTTGGCCTTATATCTTAGTTGTATAAGTGCATGTGCATGTAGGAGGTTTTGAGTGAGGATGTAGGCTTTTTATCATGGGATGTAGACTCCTTATCATGGCCGCCACCTTGTTCTAAAACAGGGGTGCACAGTATTTTTTCATCCAAGCACTACATTGCCATACTGAATGAATCCAAATGGGCGCAAAAACATTTAAAGGGATATTTATATGAATATATCATCAGAACCACCATAAGCACGGTAATACACCACCTGAATCAAGTTTTAAGTACTTGAAGATGATTTAGGGATATTCTGCTCAGTTTCTGCTCCCAAAAAATCTGTATGAACACACACTAACTTAAACTGAGTTTTTGAAACAGAAACTTCACAAATCTTCCTAAAAAAATACTCTAAACTTGGAGATTTGAAATTAAAGGGAACCTGTCATCAGAAATTTGGCTTTCAACCTAAATGTTTCCCCCTCTGCAGCTCCTGGGCTGCATTCTAGTAAGGTTTCTATACTTTTTGTGCCCCCTTTTAAACCAAAATAATACTTTATAAAGTTGTAACTTTTGGTATGAAAATCTTGTAAATTCTCCATGGGGGTGGGCTCTCTGGTGTCCGTTGCTGTCCCTTACGCCATCCCCCCACGCTCCAAATCATCTCTCAGGACGCCGCCCACTGCGCCCGAGGTCCCGTGCACGCCAGGACACCTGGTGACGTGGTCGCAGGCACGAGAGTATGGGCGGCGCTGTGATTGCATCGCAAGTGCCCGCCCATACTCTCATGACCGCGCTCTTCCCTCTGTATGTCGTTCAGATCCTCTCCGCTTCTCCTGTGCTGTGCTGCTCCGCTCCTCCCATCTATTTCCTGCTGCAGGGTACGATGGGAAGGAGGTGACGTCTGGTCATTTGGCCGGCGCAGAACGCTGGAGGAAGAGGGGAAAGTGCGGTCACGAGGTTATGGGCGGCACTTGCTGATGACACTCACAGCACTGCTCATAACCTCGTGCCTGCGCAAAACGTCACCAGCGGTCACACGTACACGCAGTGCACAGTCCCGCTACAGTCGAACAGCGCATGCGCAGGACCTCGGGCGCCCAGGGGCAGCGTCCTGAGGTTTGAAATTCAGCGTTCGGGGGCGGCGTAAATCGGCAGGAGGACAGTAACTGACACCAGAGGGCCCGCCCCCATGGATAATTTACGAAATTTACATACGAAAAGGTACAACTTTATAAAGTGTTTATTTTGGTATAAAAGGGGCCAGAAAAAGTACAGGAACCTTGCTAGAATGCAGCCCAGGAGCTTCAGAAGGGGGAACTTTTAGGTTTATAGCTACATTTCTGATGACAGGTTCCCTTTAAGTGTTAACACAGCCATAAAGCAGGTTATGGATTGCAACACTGTGTAGAAGATCAGAAACATCGCTAGTACATTAGTGTGGCTCTAGAACCACCGTCAGTACATGAGTGCGGCATCAGAACCACAGTGTGAGCATGTATATTTAAGGGGATAGACATACTGCCCCATTCCCCCTTGAAGATATCAATAATATGTAAAGTGTAATGTGTGTTATGTCGTGTGTTGTGATGCAGTGTAATGTTTTACACTGTACTGTGATGAAGCTATGTTCTGACCAGCAACAGGAAGAGAGTAGTGTAAAAAATGGTTAATGTTTCGGACTAGCCCATAGCTGGAAGGGCTAGTGTAGGGATCAAGGACCGTTTCCTTCTTGAAGTCCAGATAAGGCATGTGACAGAGACAGACCTAATGTCTTAATAGTCTGCGGAGCCTCATGACGTGAGTATCCTTGAAGTGAGAGAAGACCGGAGCGAGATAAAGCAAGATGTTTAGTACAGAGAGAGAGGTGACCGAGACACAGACTGCTCTATGGGAGTCGGGACAGTGGACTGACTGAAGTGGTGAGGACTGAGTCATGTGGATAGGATGCTCAGCAATGAGGTCCTTAGCAGTTTACAACTCTTAAAGGTAACGGGCCAGGTTTCTAGAATACTGTATATAAGTGCTCAGGCCGCTCTATATAATGTAAAAAACAGCTTTTATTATACTCACCTGTGTGTCGATCCTGTCCGATGGGCATCACTGGTCTCAGTCCGGTGCCTCCTATCTTCCTTCCATCACAGTCCTCTTGCCCAGCCCCGTGTGGATGATGCGTTCTACATCATCCACACAGAGGCCTCCATTGCTCTCCTGCGTACTTGGTGCAAAGAAACAAATATCCAGCCCACCCCAAGACGTCCGCACTCCTGTTCAGCGTCTGGGGCGCAGGGGAACAAAGGAATGATCCCGCTTCACGTTTCCATACAAACACAGCTTTAATGAAAAACTTTTTTTTAAAATACAAAGAATATTTTTCTTGTAATAATAAGCCACAAAAGTATACCATCTCTGAGTCAGGAAAAATCCAAAGGTTCTTTAAACCGCACACCAGACACGTTTTGAGCTCTTAGACCTTGGTGAACAGGGTATACAGCGCAAAGGTTGATATAGGGGAAACAATTAGTGTAACATCTGAACACCTGAAATCCCACAATCAACAATGAGGCAGGTTGGAAAGGACTTTGAATAGAAATAATTTAAAAGAATATACAATAAAACATTGAACATTGCAGTATACATAAATATTCCATAATAATCAGGATAACACAAACATTTCAAGCATGATCAACAATTTTTTTCCTCCCAATTTAGAAATGTACATGTTCTGCAGAAAAATTTCCACATTTACAATAACAAATTATTTCTTGCCATGGAACTTTAATTTCTGAGATATGAGTTTTTAATAAACTGAAAAGTTATCCTAGAGTCTCAGCTTATCTAGAAACCGTATGATGTAGGACGCATCATCCACACGGGGCTGGGAAGGAGGAGAGCAATGGAAGGAAGATGGGAGACACTGGACTGAGACCGAGACCATTGGATCTGACCGCCCTGCAGGTGAGTATAATAAGATATTTTTTACATTATATAGCGCGACCTGAGCACGTATATACAGTATTCTAGAATGCTGTATATAAGGGCTTACTGGTGGTGGCCCCAGCTTAGAAGGGACAAATCTGGTGACTGGTTCCCTTTGACTCTGTAAAGCCAAAATTATATTGGCGTGTGATCACAGAAGCTTCAAAAGGTTTGTTGCAAGTAGTCAGCAGGATCTTTTCTCTTGAGTTCAAGGTGATGTGCTGAAGTGGCCCCTAACGCGCGTTTTGCTGTATGGTTAGTCGTTATACTGTACATACCATGTCTGATTGTGGTTACTCTGCCCACATATTTGAAGTCTTATCAGTCCCTACGTGAAAACCTTTTTCTTCATCACTTATTTCCATTACCATGGGGTTTTGATATATGCAGTTTGCACATTATTGGATTGTTGCGTATTCAGCATGTAGGCAGTGTTGCTATTGTAGCTCAGTATTATTTATGCGTTTGCATATTATCTCTTAAGAAATATCTTCTAACAATGTACTCCCTACCTCTGTCATTGATATCATGATGTACAGTGTCTGATTGCACTTACCTTGTCTCCATGCCTCAGTATTCTTATGTGTCCTTGCACAATTCTTCTTCTATGCACATTTGCTGTTTATATTGCAGGTGTGAACCATGTATCTGTATATACCAATGTAATTACTCATTATGTACTGAAGATTTTCTTTATGTATATTTCCCCTTCTATTATTTTTATGTTTTTTAATCATCATTTATGGATGATTAAAGTTGCTTATATAACTACATGGTCCCCTTTATTGGCTCTTATTAGATTTACCTATTATAAGTACAATATGTCTGTACACCCTGGAGCAAAAAGTTAAAATCTTCAAAACAAGGTTATAAAATAAGTTGTGAAGTGAAACATATCCCATGGTGGAAGCAATTTCCTTCCGTGTCCCATTCTGCAGACCTGTGGTGAACTACCTTGTGTGAAACAGTAGGGTATTCTGGAAGAGAAAACTTAGTAGCAAAACAAATAAAACTGATTTTTGTTCTGTTAAATACTCCTGTATAGTGTTAAATGGTGCCAGCATGTGCAAAACCTGTCCCTGACACACAAAATCAAACTTCACATAGTATAACCTTTGTTCCTACTTTAAAATGATTCTTATAAGATTCCTTCCATTTTGACCTATTAATAAATTAATGTCACCTTCATGGGGCACGTGTGCTCGTATTAACTGATGCTTGCCATTTCAGACCTATCTGTATGCTATGAGCCGGTAATTGCAGGAATCAACAATTCTCACGACATCCCATGCCCGCTTAGGCTAGTTTCACACTTGGGTTGGAACAGCATCCATTGCATTGCGTTGTGTGACGGATGCAACGGATCGTACAAAACAACGGAAAGCTTTTTTTTTTTTTTTTTTATTAGTTTTTACAGTTTTTACCGGCAGCAGACTGTTGCTGAACGATCAGCTTGATCACCCGGCAGCCGGGTGCTAAGCTGAGCGCTCTCACATGCCGGCGGCCAAGTGCTAAGCTGAGCGCTCTCACATGCCGGCGGCCGGGTGCTAAGCTGAGCGCTCTCACATGCCGGCGGCCGGGTGCTAAGCTGAGCGCTCTCACATGCCGGCGGCCGGGTGCTAAGCTGAGCGCTCTCACATGCCGGCGGCGGGGTGCTAAGCTGAGCGCTCTCACATGCCGGCGGCGGGGTGCTAAGCTGAGCGCTCTCACATGCCGGCGGCGGGGTGCTAAGCTGAGCGCTCTCACATGCCGGTGGCGGGGTGCTAAGCTGAGCGCTCTCACATGCCGGGTGCTAAGCTGAGCGCTCTCACATGCCGGCGGCCGGGTGCTAAGCTGAGCGCTGTCGCATGCCGGCGGCCGGGCGTTCAGCTGAGCGCTCACATGCCGGCGGCCGGGCGTTCAGCTGAGCGCTGTCACATGCCGGCGGCCGGGCGTTCAGCTGAGCGCTCTCACATGCCGGCGGCCGGGCGTTCAGCTGAGCGCTCTCACATGCCGGCGGCCGGGCGTTCAGCTGAGCGCTCTCACATGCCGGCGGCCGGGCGTTCAGCTGAGCGCTCTCACATGCCGGCGGCCGGGCGTTCAGCTGAGTGCTCTCACATGCCGGCGGCCGGGCGTTCAGCTGAGCGCTCTCACATGCCGGCGGCCGGGCGCTCAGCTGAGAGCTCTCACATGCCGGCGGCCGGGCGCTCAGCCACCGAGAGACAAAATAAAGTTTCTGTGATTTAAAGAAAAAAAAAATGATGCGCATGCGCAGTGAAAAATAGAGGATTCTGCCACTCAAAAAACGTTACATGCTGCGTTCCGTCCGCCCGGCGGACGCAACGCAGCGTCGGCCAGCGGAAGCAACGCAGGTACTTTTGGCACAATCCGTCATCCATACAAGTATATGGAAAACAGCGAAATCCATTAACGGATTCTGCTGTTTTCCAAAAGGGTGGATTGTGACGGAAGGAAATTAACGCAAGTGTGAAAGTACCCTTAAATATAAATGCCCAATACCACTCGCTGATCATGACTGGTTCATGCAGCATTATGCCTTATAATGATGGGTGTACCACATATGACAAACGCTTCTTACCCATTGTATCCCCTCCATTTCCTTATAGATTGTAAGCTTGCAAGGGCCCTCATTCTTCTTGTAACTGGATGTGTTACTTTGTAACATCTTCAATCATTGTGCCCACTTAATTGTAAAGAGCTGCAGAATATGTTGCCACTATATAAATTTTATTTACATAGCTATCAATAATATATCATGCAGTCCTATATCTTGCAATGTTTGCCCCTTTAAGGACCAACAGTCTTATGATAAGAAACACACGAGGGAGGTTTTTATTTTTAAACTCTTAAACCAATATATGTGCATTGACGTAAGATGCACCATATTTATTAAGACCTGTTTTTTTTTGCTTTCTCAGAGGTATTTATTACCTCTGAAGAAGCCATTTATACAGGAAAACATGTTGATGGGGCTTTACCTCTAAAGAAGCAGTTTATATGGTAAAACATGTTGATGGGGTAGTACCTCTGAAAAAGCCGTTTTTACGACAAAACATGTTGAGGGGGTTGTACCTCTGAACAAGCCATCTATATGGCAAACATGTTTATGGGCCTGTGTCTTTAGCTGTAAGATCGATCTTGGTCGCAGTGTGAAATTCTGATTACCAGTGCTGCATACTGCAAACACTCATTGGCATCATATTAAGTAATATTATCCAGCGTGAACTATTGCTTAGTGGAATGACTGGTCCTATTGGTGGCATGTGTCACTTGTGTTGGATGTCACATAATTCCCACAGCCTTACTTTTAAAAAAACAAAGCTAACAGGGAGGACCTGCGTGGCAAAGTCACCCCTGGGGCAAATTAGACAGGAACTCTGAGAACACTTCTTAACCTCTTTAGTACATGTGGGTATACATAATTTCAGGTAGAATGTAAGTTTGCATTGCTCTTTTACCACCTGTTCATGTTTCTGCAGTGAGTTAAGTATTGAGAACTGGATCATGCCTGTAGTGTATGCTGGACACTTCTCCGAGGTTGTATGGCTACATCCATCGTGGGCACAGCAGATCAAAGAAGGCAAGCATTTCTTCCTGGTTGGCAAGGACAAGTCTACAACTACAATAAGGTATTTTCAGTGCAGTCCTGATGGGTCTATGCTTTACGCAGCTGTTCAGTGGAGCTGCTGAGAATCAGACCCCTCAGTATTGGTTTGATATTGGTGGCCTTTCTTAAAGTTTTGGCAGTCCTTTATAATCCCTGTTACATGTTTATATCCACCTCTAATGAAGCACAATCACTAGAAAAAAACATTATTATAAGAGCTCCGCTAAGTTTTCAAGAGATGTGACTCCCAACAAGCTTGTCTACTACTTCCGGGTGTTATTAGTAGAATTGGAGCTTCAGCTCTGGAGGGTTTATTACAAGATAAGTGTTGCAATAGATCTACAGAATTGCCAGTTTTTTATGTTATAGAAAAACTCCCAGATAAAAAGTATAACATGCCATATATAACACATACATTTATTATGTTCTCTCACATTTGGCGGCATAGTGCTCCTATAACCTAAAGGGAACCTATCACCACTTTTTTGGCATATAAGCTGCAGCCACCACCATCGGGCTCTTATATACAGCATTCTAACATGCTGTATATAAGCGCCCAGGCCGCTGTGAGAACATAAAAAACACTTTATAATACTTACCTATCAGTTGCGCGATCAGCCATATGGGCGTCTCTGTTGTACGGTGTCGGCGCCTCCTCTTTCGGCCATCTCCGTCCTCCATCTTCTGAAGCTGCGGTGCATGACGCGTTTGACGTCATCCACATTCACCAGCATTCAGGTCCTGAGCAGGGCAAATCAAAGTATTGTAGTGTGCCTGCGCAGGTCCAGCAAGTGTGTATGATGTAGGATGCGTCATGCATACAGGCTTCAGAAAGAGGACGAAGATGGCCGAAAGAGGAGGCGCCGGCACCGGAGTACGGAGACACCCATATGGCCAACCGTGCGACCGTTAGGTAAGTATTATAAAGTGTTTTTTATATTATACCCCCGGCCTTGGCTCTTATATACGGCATGTTAGAATGCTGTATATAAGAGCCCGGTGGTGGTGGCTGCAGCTTATAGGCCAAAAAAGTGGTGACAGGTTCCCTTAAATGTGAAAACTATAGGGGGTTTGCAACTACACTGCATTTTTCTTTTGTACTGATCCCAAGTTCTACCTCTGTCTCGGAGCTAAACTCCTATTTTGGCTGCTATTGGGTCTAGTCGACAAGCTTGACTATTGCATGCCCAGTGACTTAGCTGACCTCTTATACAGTTCATTAATTTGTGTTACTTCTCATTATAGGATCTGGTGTAAAAGAGATCACTTATCAGAATGCAAGTTATCTGTTGGCAAGACATATTAATGCAATGTATTAGAATTAATCTACAAATCAAATGATTATTTTAACTAAAGCCATAGAGGCAGACCGAGCAAATGCTAAATAAACCTGTAGAAAAAAGCTGCACAGCCGATAAAAAATACCAAGACAAAGCAAAAGTATATAATATAATATATTTATTCATTTATATAGCGCGCCTAAAATATCAAAATTTATTTCAATAATTTTAAAATGACAAAATTTAACAAAAAAAGTTTTCAAGATGGTGGTATTACAGGATGAGAGGACCGGACAGAATATGGATGTGGACAAAAAAAAGTTCTTCTTTTACAATATACCAAAAATTCATTATAAGGGGATGAAATATCCCTAAAAAAGTGCATTAGGTATATATAATAAACTGCACTTCATTCACGACCTCTTTACCTCTAGCAATCTATCCTTTCTGGCCCTCACCGAAACATGGCTGACACCATCCAACACTGCCTCCCCTGCTGCGCTGTGCTACGGCGGCCTTCACTTCACCCACACTCCTCGCCCTGGCAATAGACAGGGTGGAGGAGTGGGCCTCCTCCTTTCTAACAACTGCAGCTTCACCCCAATGCCACCTCTACCCTCCCTTGTCCTGCCTTCCTTTGAAGTGCACTCTGTCCGCATCTATTCTCCCTCCAACCTCCAAGTGGCCGTCATATACAGACCCCCGGGCCCAACCACTGCCTTTATCGACCAGTTCTCTGCCTGGCTTCTACACTTTCTCTCTGCTGACATCCCCACAATCATCATGGGTGACTTCAACATCCCCACTGACACCCGCCAGTCAGCGGCCTCCAAACTCCTCTCCCTCGCCTCATCTTTTGGTCTAACTCAGCTGTCCGCCTCTGCCACCCACAAAGATGGCCACACACTAGACCTTATCTTCACCCGTCTCTGCTCTCTATCTAACCTCACCACCTCCCCTCTCCCCTTATCTGACCACCATCTGCTTACCTTTTCAGCCCTGTCCTCCTCACCTGCCCCCCCTGTCCAGCACGTATCACACCCCCGCAGAAACCTTGCACACATCAACATACACACCCTTTCTGACTCTATCTTACCGCTGTCCTCCATATCTTCACTCCACGACACAAACAGTGCCACCATTTTCTACAACGCCACTCTCACATCAGCTATTGATTCAGTCGCTCCTCTTGTGAACGGCAGAGCAAGACGAATCAATAGACAACCCTGGCACAACAGCCTCACTAAAAAACTACGGCAAGTGTCTAGAGCCGCAGAGCGGCGCTGGAAGAAAACGCACTCCCAGGAAGACTTCACCACATTCAAAAATGCAATTCACACATTTCGCTTGGCCCTTACCTCGGCTAAACAGAATTACTTCAAAAACCTCATATCCTCTTTAACACACAACCCCAAACAGCTATTTAATACTTTTACCTCCCTCCTTCGCCCACCGCTGCCCCCTCCAACCTCCCTCATCTCCGCAGAAGAATTTGCCACATATTTCAAAGAAAAGATCGACCAAACCAGACAAGTCTTTTCTGCTGAACCACCACAACCCCTTCATATAACAGACCACTGCCCCTCCCCCATAAACTTCCTCCCCACTATCACCGAAGGGGAGCTTGCACATCTTCTCTCAAAAGCGCACCTCACTACATGCGCACTTGACCCCATCCCATCCCACCTCCTCCCCAACCTCACCACTATCCTTATTCCCGCCTTATCCCATCTCTTCAACCTCTCTCTAACAACTGGTACCTTCCCTTCTGCCTTTAAGCATGCAACAGTCACACCTATCCTAAAGAAACCTTCCCTCGACCCAACCTCTACTACCAGCTATCGACCCATATCGCTACTCCCACTTGCCTCAAAACTCCTGGAACAGCACGTCCATGCTAAACTTTCCTCCCACCTCTCCTCTAACTCTCTCTTTGACAACCTACAGTCCGGCTTCCGTCCACATCATTCCACTGAAACTGCCCTGACTAAAATCACAAATGACTTACTTACCGCCAAAGCTAACAACCACTTCTCTGTACTCCTACTTCTAGACCTATCCTCAGCCTTTGACACTGTTGACCACTCCCTGCTACTACAGATCCTCTCTTCTCTTGGTGTCAGAGACCTCGCCCTCTCTTGGATCTCTTCATACCTCTCCAACCGCACTTTTAGGGTCTCCCATTCCCACACAACCTCTTCATCCCGTTCTCTCTCTGTTGGTGTCCCTCAAGGCTCTGTCCTGGGACCCTTACTTTTTTCTATCTATACATTTGGCCTGGGACAACTCATAAAGTCCCATGGCTTCCAGTACCACCTATATGCCGATGACACTCAGATCTACCTCTCTGGTCCAGATGTCACATCTCTGCTGTCCAGAATCCCAGAGTGCCTATCTGCTATATCTTCCTTCTTTTCCTCTCGCTTCCTAAAGCTCAATGTGGCCAAAACTGAACTGATCATCTTTCCTCCATCTCCCCCGCACTCTCCACCTGATCTATCCATTACAATTAATAACATCACGCTCTCCCCAGCACCCAAAGTTCGGTGCCTCGGAGTGACCTTTGACTCTGCCCTGTCCTTCATACCGCACATCCAATCCCTCACCACCTCCTGCCGTTTTCAACTCAAAAATATCTCCAGAATCCGCCCTTTCCTCAATCCCCAATCCACAAAAATGCTAGTGCATGCCCTCATAATCTCCCGCATCGACTACTGCAACATCCTCCTCTGTGGTCTCCCTGCTAACACACTCGCCCCTCTCCAGTCCATCCTTAACTCTGCTGCCCGACTGATCCACCTCTCTCCTCAATACCACCCCGCTTCTCCTCTCTGCAAGTCCCTCCACTGGCTCCCAATCTTCCACCGTATCCAATTCAAATTACTAACACTGACCTACAAAGCTATCCATAATCTGTCTCCTCCATATATCTCTGAACTAATCTCTCGCTACACTCCAAAACGTAACCTCCGGTCCTCCCAAGATCTCCTTCTATCCTCCTCTCTCATTCGCTCCTCATGCAACCGACTCCAAGACTTCTCCCGAGCATCCCCAGTCTCCTGGAACTCACTGCCTCAACACGTCAGACTATCTACTACACTTGCAAACTTCAAACGGACCCTGAAAACTCATCTGTTCAGAAATGCCTATAATCTACAATGACCTCACCGCCCCACCACTGTGCGGAGCTGCCGCCCCACCACTGTGCGGAGCTGCCGCCCCACCACCGTGCGGAGCTGCCGCCCCACCACCGTGCGGAGCTGCCGCCCCACCACCGTGCGGAGCTGCCGCCCCACCACCGTGCGGAGCTGCCGCCCCACCACCGTGCGGAGCTGCCGCCCCACCACCGTGCGGAGCTGCCGCCCCACCACCGTGCGGAGCTGCCGCCCCACCACCGTGCGGAGCTGCCGCCCCACCACCGTGCGGAGCTGCCGCCCCACCACCGTGCGGAGCTGCCGCCCCACCACCGTGCGGAGCTGCCGCCCAACCTACACCCCACCTACTGTCTCCTCCCCAAAATCCTTTAGGATGTAAGCCCGCAAGGGCAGGGCCCTCTTCCCTCTGTGCTAGTCTGTCTATTGTAACGTGTATATGTATTCTGTATGTAACCCCCTCATGTACAGCACCATGGAATCAATGGTGCTCTATAAATAAACAATAATAATAATAATAATAATAATAATATAAAAAAACTATAAATATTATTATCCAAGTCAATAGTCATACAAAAAATTGCAATTTATATAAAAAAAATTAAATACAAAAAATGGTATAAAAACATATTAAATAGTGAATATATATTAATCAATTTCATACATGTATAATCAGGGAGTATTAGATATAAATATTGTAAAAATCCAGCATAAGAATAAAGTGCATTTGCTTATATAATTGTTTAAAGGGAACCTGTCATCAGAAATTTCGCCCAAAAGCTAAAAGATTCCCCCTCTGCAGCTCCTGGGCTGCATTCTAGGAAGGTCCCTGTTATTATTGTGCCCCATGTGAGACCAAAATAAAGCCTTTATAAAGTTCTACCTTTTTGTATGCAGCTTCTGTAAATCCGTCACGGGGACGGGCTCTCTGCCGTCCGTTATTCTGCCTCCTGGTCCTGTATGCCGCCCCCATCGCTCCTTTCCATATCTGATGCACCGCCCACTGCTCCAGCCATCCCCGCGCATGCCCAGTGCCAGTCTCACAGGACTGAGCAGTTTGACCGCTGGTGACGTGTGCGCAGGCAAGTGATTATGGACGGGGCTGTGACTGTTATCAGCAAGTACCCGGCCATAATCTCTTGAGCGCGCAAACCTCTCCAGCATTCACACTGAGCTCAGTGTAGATGCTAGACTGTATGGGCTGCTTCCAGGAATGACGTCCCTTTGTCACGTGATAGTATTTCGAACACGCCCCTATCACATGACAAAGGGACGTCATACCTGGAAGCAGCCCATACAGTCTAGCATCTACACTGAGCTCAGTGTGAATGCTGGAGAGGTTTGCGCGCTCAAGAGATTATGGCCGGGTACTTGCTGATAACAGTCACAGTCCCGTCCATAATCACTTGCCTGCGCACACGTCACCAGCAGTCACACTGCTCAGTCCTGTGAGACTGGCACTGGGCATGCGCGGGGATGGCTGGAGCAGTGGGCGGTGCATCAGATATGGAAAGGAGCGATGGGGGCGGCATACAGGACCAGGAGGCAGAATAACGGACGGCAGAGAGCCCGCCCCCGTGACGGATTTACAGAAGCTGCATACAAAAAGGTAGAACTTTATAAAGGCTTTATTTTGGTCTCACATGGGGCACAATAATAACAGGGACCTTCCTAGAATGCAGCCCAGGAGCTGCAGAGGGGGAATCTTTTAGGTTTTGGGCGAAATTTCTGATGACAGGTTCCCTTTAAATATAATTATTACAAAAAAATCCAGCATAAAAGTTATAATGTAATTTAATTTAACTAAAATTTTTTTTGCCAATTTACAGGAGGACATGTATCTCAATCAGTTGTGAGGCATTGCTATTGCACCTAACCCAGTAAAAGTGCCTGAGCAGAAAATGAGTGAAACTCCACAGGCTAAAGCTGACAAGGCTAATTAGAGTAGTTAGATATACTGGATTCAGGATCAATTGTAAGATATGCAGACCAGGACTGCAGAGTGCACCATTAAGGATTAAAGAGAGAAACAATGTGTACAAGGATAAGGATAAATAAACTTACTGCTGAAAGGAAGCTGTCCGGTCCTATGGCCCCGACGTACGTTTCATAGTATTACTTCTTCAGGGAGCGCTTAGGTTGGGACATACATAAGACTTGAGCCAGGGGTTCAGGGTCAACTTCCAACAGGACATATGCATAGGCTACAATGGAATGGTGTAGATCAAGGCATAGTCATGTGCTTGAGTGGCCCAGTTAAAATCCAGACCTAATCCTATTGATACATTAAATATCACTCATTGAATTAAAAAAAAAGTAAAAAAAAATGTACAGACAACTATAGATGGATATGTAGATAAGGGGCTACTGGTGGAATTGGTAAAGGGAGGCAGCACCTATTGGCAAACAAACAAAAATAGAAGATAAAAGATGTTGCTAAGCCTCAAATATGACAATAAAAATATAATTTTTATTAAGCAAAGTACGTATTAAAGTGGTACCAGGGCAGATAAAAATATTTGTTTCTTATTATTGGTATATCACGTAAAATCACAATGAAATAGATTTCAGGTGGTGGGTGTATTGTGAAAAAATGTGGGTTATAAATCCTTTTTAGCTTTCTCAAGGCACTATACACACATGTAGATATGTATATAATATAAAGTGTGTATATATAGCTAGATATGTCTCTCTATTAAATGTGATTACTGGACAATCCCACAATTCTGTTTCATTCATTTAGTTTTTTAAACGGTAAGAACTACTCTGGATTTTATATTTGTGTCAGTGTGGATAAGAAAATGTAACAATCACCAGCAGTGTAATGTGGAGCCTGCGGAGTTCCTCCAAAATCCTAAGGGCATCTTGCCTCATTTTGCCAACTTTTCTCCTCACAACGTTTATTGGAGTGCACTGCATTCATAGTGTTGCATATTGTACTGTATTCATGAGCTGTAAAGACTAGAATTTAAAGTTATATTTTGTGAAAATAGTTTTTTTTTTTTATTTTGTTAATGTAGGGTAACAAGCACGGATGATTACTTTTTAAGCGATGGTCTTTATGTTCCTGAGGAACAGCTTGAAAATGCCAAACCTCTCCATTTAGATGTCGTCCTGTTGAACCCTGTGAAGGAACCAGGCTGTGAAGATATAGACAAAGGTGAATCTGCTGCTAAAAAACTAAAGCTAACTGAAAGTGATGAAGCAGCGGGTGGTCCTGCCTCTGCATTTCAATGTGCGTCTTCACAGGGTGTTGCTTTTACTATGTGTGAAGAAGCAGACGACCATTTGAGAAAGGATCCTTCTTGTGTCAACATGGATACAAGCAGTGACGTCAACGCCAAACTTGCCGGAAGCATTATACAAATCTTGGAGAAAGGGGACGCGTATGTCCTGGATATAGATTTAGATTTCTTTTCAGTGAAGAATCCTTTCAAAGAAATGTACACACAGGTATGTATGAGCCCATTGTCCCAGTTCTTGTAAGTTTTCCCAAGGATTTATTCCAAGTATTACAAGGTGTGTATGAAAGAAAAGCCAATTATTTAGGGTCTATTCTGTTATAATGTATTTTAGAAACTCTGCTGACAATGCTTGTTCTTACCAACCTGTAATAGATTGCAGTGCTTGATACTGTAAAAAAAATAGACTCTGTTCACAGAAGTGCCTTTTAATATGAAGTGATCATGCAGAGGAACAGCCAAACTGTGCCTTACCTATCTGCAACTTACAGTGCTGGCCAAAAGTATTGGCACCCCTGCAATTCTGTCAGAAAATACTCAGTTTCTTCCTGAAAATGATTGCAATCACAAATTCTTTGGTATTATTATCTTCATTTAATTTGTCTTCAATGGAAAAAAAATTAAATTTGTCATAAAGCCAAATTGGATATAATTCCACACCAAACATAAAGGGGTGGACAAAAGTATTGTCACTGTTTGAAAAATCATGTGATGCTTCTCTAATTTGTGTAATTAACAGCACCTGTAACTTACCTGTGGCACCTAACAGGTGTTGGCAATAACTAAATCACACTTGCAGCCAGTTGACATGGATGAAAGTTGATTCAACCTCTGTCCTGTGTCCTTGTGTGTACCACATTGAGCATGGAGAAAAGAAAGAAGACCAAAGAACTGTATGAAGACGCGAGAATCCAAATTGTGAGGAAGCATCAGCAATCTCAAGGCTACAAGTCCATCTCCAAAGACCTAAAAGTTCCTGTGTCTACGGTGTGCAGTGTCATCAAGAAGTTTAAAGCCCATGGCACTATGGCTAACCTCCCTAGATGTGGAAGGAAAAGAAAAATTGACGAGAGATTTCAACGCAAGATTGTACGGATGGTGGATAAAGAACCTCGACTAACATCCAAACAAGTTCAAGCTGCCCTGCAGTCCGAGGGTACAACAATGTCAACCCGTACTATCCGTCGGCATCTGAATGAAAAGGGACTGTATGGTAGGATACCCAGGAAGACCCTACTTCTTACCCCAAGACATAAAAAAAGCCAGGCTGGAGTTTGCCAAAACGTACCTGAGAAAGCCTAAAACATTTTGGAAGAATGTTCTCTGGTCAGATGAGACAAAAGTAGAGCTTTTTGGGGAAAGCCATCAACATAGAGTTTACAGGAAAAAAAAAAAGAGGCATTCAAAGAAAAGAACACGGTCCCTACAGTCAAACATGGTGGAGATTCCCTGATGTTTTGGGGTTGCTTTGCTGCCTCTGGCACTGGACTGCTTGACCGTGTGCATGGCATTATGAAGTCTGAAGACTACCAACAAATTTTGCAGCATAATGTAGGGCCCAGTGTGAGAAAGCTGGGTCTTCCTCAGAGGTCATGGGTCTTCCAGCAGGACAATGACCCAAAACACACTTCAAAAAGCACTAGAAAATGGTTTGATAGAGAGCACTGGAGACTACTAAAGTGGCCAGCAATGAGTCCAGACCTGAATCTCGTAGAACACCTGTGGAGAGATCTCAAAATGGCAGTTTGGAGAAGGCACCCTTCAAATCTCAGGGACCTGGAGCAGTTTGCCCAAGAAGAATGGTCTAAAATTCCAGCAGAGCATTGTAAGAAACTCATTGATGGTTACCGGAAGCGGTTGTTCGCAGTTATTTTGGCTAAAGGTTGTGCAACCAAGTATTACAAGTATTAGGCTAAGGGTGCCAATACTTTTGTCTGGCCTATTTTTGGAGTTTTCTGTGAAATGATTAATGATTTGATTTTTGTTTCATTCTCTTTTGTGTTTTTTCATTGCAAGCAAAATAAATGAAGATAATAAGACCAAAGAATTTGTGATTGCAATCATTTTCAAGAAGAAACTGAGTATTATCTGACAGAATTGCAGGGGTGCCAATACTTTTGGCCAGCACTGTAGCTGCTGTGCTTTGCATACGATAGTTGTGACTTCATCATTTATATATAAAATGATATCTACATAGTGAAAATGGTATTAAAGTTCTACAATCCAATATTAATCACTGGGCAAATGAAAGGCAACCTGTTCTCCAATTCTTTTGACCAGTTACACTCCCTACAGCTCATCAGTGTATTTGAGGTGCCTCACTGGCCATCAGCACGTAGGAAGCAGCCTAAAGTAGTTTGCCTCTAGATTTGTAACAATGGCCTATCCTTTATATAAACCATCAATATCTGATCTGTGGGGGTTCAATACCTACACTGATCAGCTGTCACTGGTGGCGGGCGATAATTCTCAGATACTACCAGAACACAACAGCTCCATTATTTATACAGTACCCACAGCTGGGTGCTACAGATCTATCGCCTTTTCATAAGATTAGGTGCTGTATCTGCAATTCCCGGCCACATCACTAAAGCAATGATGGCGCTTCTGTATGTCCGCGGCATCCGAGAACATCCGGCTGTTATTGGTAACAGCTGATTGGTGGGAGTGCCAGCTATCGCGTCATCAGTAAGGATATGCTAGCAATATAACAAGCAGTGGCTAACCCCTTTAATAGATGTACAAAGGGTGTCAAACAGAGGTGGAGCCCTTAAATGAATAGTCTGGAGAAGCTATCTGTTAAAGAAGTAACTGATCTTACTCCACAAAAAGCACGTTTTCATTTATCGACATCCTAGGTGATAAATGTTTGATCGTTCACCCTCCAATTCTTTTGGGACAGTTTGAGACGGAAGAGTACATTGCTCGGCTGTCTTCATCAGACTCGTAGACTTTGAAAGGAGCTGTGGAGCATGTGCTTGATCAATGCTGCAGATAAACAAAGTCCGTAGTCACACTTGCGAGGCTCGCATCACATCACCCGGCACGGCCACACACTCTCCTGAGGAGAGGGTCAGCTGCATGTATTTGTATGCAGCTGAGATGCTTGTGTCCTGAGAGCGTCAGGCCATGCCGGATGATGTGATGCGAGACTCGCAAGTATGACTCCGGCGTAATCTAGAACTCCATTCAGGTGCAGTCATCCTGCCCCCCCATGATCTGACACTCAGCACATATGCTGTTGATGGGTATAAATGCTTTTCATGGGATAACAGTTTTAATTTTTGTTTATGTTCAGAGCATTGGACAGTATGTGCTAATCTTTTATAGTTAATTTCGAGACTTGTTGCCGTTTTATGAAGTAATGTCTTTTTGGTAGACTATGCATCACTTTATAAGTGGTGGTGATACATGCACCATTAGAATAACCATTTAAAGGGATTCGGTGAGTAGAATCAACCCTCCCAAGCCATCTATATGGGCATGTAGGTCATAACAAGCTGAATAAAATGATACCTTGCTATGTGCTATCCAAAGTCTTATTCCAGAGAAATCCACCTTTTTCTTATATGTAAATGAGCTGTTCCGGGCTCTGGGCCGGACACTGATCTCCCTGAGAATTTTTCTTCAGAGCTTATTTTTAGTAAAAGCAGGCGTTACCAGTGCGAGACATGTAACGAACACCTCACAGTAGAACTGAACTTTCTCTTCGTACAAACACATTTGCTGCAGGTCTTGCAGCTCTCACAGCTCAACTGTATTGCAACAAGATTGCAACATTGGCTGCCTGTGAGATGCAGGCTGAAGCACGGAAAACGCCTACAGATGTGTCAGGTATAATCACACACAGTGCAGTGAGATTAGGAGAGCAGAGAGCGTTTGTCGCACGTCTCCAACAGGTTTCTCCTTTTATTTGTAAGCTGTGGAGGCAGATTCTCAGATCAGTGTCCGACCTATAGCCTGGAACTGCTCATTCACTTAGAAGAAAAACGTGGATTTCTCTAGCATAAGACATCAGATCACAGATATTGGGGTATCATTTTATTCATCTATGTGTGACCTACAATCACGCACATATGGCTAAGAGCGTTGAACCTTCTGACAAATTCCATCTAACAAACACTGGTAAAAGTTGATATTTCCATCTGATCAGTCAGAAAAAAAAAGATTCTATAAACCTTCTATTGTCAAAGCAATATACAGTAATAATCCATTTTACCTACAGCGAGTGTCCCATTTATCTTTCTTAGCCCATTACCACATTTTTCCGCACAATTTATAGAACTATTTTGTTCTATCTTGGCTTTTTTTCGTCATATCCCTATTATCCAGACAGACGGGCAGCTAATAGACTTCTTGTTCATGTTTGTTTATGAATGAGACTTTTTACACTTTAAGAGCAAAGCTGTTGTGCTAGTAAAGAGTACAATAAACCTAAATCTTCATACCCTAGTGTTAACAATTATACACAACAGACTTTTCCTTAGTCTAGTATGGTACCTACAGCTGTATTTATGGAGTCGTCTGTCACGATGAGTCTGCACAGTCTTATTAGATAACATAACCTGCCGTTCTTCCTTACACAGGACCAGCTCTGCCAGCGCATTCATTACAGCATTAGTGGATTTTGGGGTAGCGGTTTATTGCTGACATTTAAATATTTTTATTTCTTTTTAGGAGGAATATAAAATCTTGCAAGAACTGTATAGCTTCAAGAAACCCGGCACTGGTTCCTCAGAGGTAAGTTAGTGTGCCTCCACTGAAGTTCTCAAACATTGGGTATGGGAATTGCACCTTTACAGGGCAGCCATGCCACCGCTGGTGGTACAGTGCCTGCTCTGACCAGTGCCGCACATAGTGTTGTCTCCACACCCCATGCTGTATCACTGATCAGTAAGGGATGATCTGTGGAAATACACTGTAATGTCAGTCTAATTTTATAATCATTTCATAAAGGAATTTTCACTTTTTTATAACTTAGAAACATTACATTGTGTCCTGTTGTATAAATGTTTTGCAATGGACATACTTAGAGGATGGGGAGATTTGACATCCTTTAGATTACTCTGAACACCAGCGGAGAAAACCTGACCACAGCTATTGTGGTTAATATTTTAGACTTCTTATTTAGGATTACTATTTTTCATAATTATTGAAAGTCCTTTGCAAGCATCAATTTTAGTAATTATGACCCCAATTTCTTGGAGTGGCATATGTGACATTACATTTGATCACTATCAGGTTTAGGCTATAGGTGGTGTCACGCATAGCGACGACGACGACGTCGCTGCTAAGTCACCATTTTCTGTGACGTAGCAGCGACGTCCTGTCGCTGTGTGTGACATCCAGCAACGAGCTGGCCCCTGCTGTGAGGTTGCCGCTCGTTGCTGAATGCCCTACTTCATTTTTTGCTCGTCGCTCTCCTGCTGTGAAGCACACATCGCTGTGTGTGACAGCAAGAGAGCAACGAACTGAAGCGAGCAGGGAGTCGGCGTCTGGCAGCCTGCGGTAAGCTGTAACCACGGTAAACATCGGGTAACCAAGAAGCCCTTCCCTTGGTTACCCGATATTTACCTTAGTTACTAGCTCTCACGCTGCCAGTGCCGGCTCTCTGCTCCCTGCACACGTAGCTGGAGTACACATCGGGTAATTAACCCGATGTGTACTCTGGCTAGGACTGCAGAGAGCCAGCACTGGCTGTGTGAGAGCGGCGGACGCTAGTAACTAAGGTAAATATTGGGTAACCAAGAGAAGTGCTTTCCTTGGTTACCCGATATTTACCTTAGTTACGCTTCCACGCGTCGCTGGGGGCTGGTCACTGGTGAGATCTGCCTGTTTGATAGCTCACCAGCGACCATGTAACGACGCAGTAGCGATCCTGATAAGGTCAGATCGCTGGTCGTGATCGCTGCTGCGTCGCTATGTGTGACACCACCCTTATGTCCACACAGGTCATCTTTTGTTGCGTTTTTGAGGTCACAAAGATGCACCTAATTGCATACATTTCTATTTTGCTACCCACACCGGGCATCTTTTGTTGCCTGCATCTTGGCCGCATTTTTAAAGATGCAGCATGTCAATTCGTTTTGCATTTTTCCAGCGTTTTTGAGCCCCCAGTCAATAGATTTGACTTAAGAAATGCATTGGGCAAAATACAATAAAAACGCATGTGTTTCTTCGTCGCTCCATTGGGAGACCCAGACGATTGGGTGTATAGCTACTGCCTCCGGAGGCCACACAAAGCATTACACTAAAAAGTGTAAGGCCCCTCCCCTTCTGGCTATACACTCCCAGTGGGATCACTGGCTCACCAGTTTTCGGCTTTGTGCGAAGGAGGTCAGACATCCACGCATAGCTCCACTGTTTAGTCAGCAGTAGCTGCTGACTATATCGGATGGAAGAAAAGAGGGCCCATATAGGGCCCCCAGCATGCTCCCTTCTCACCCCGCTGGTGGTTTGTAAGGTTGAGGTACCTATTGCTGGTACGGCGGCTGGAGCCCACATGCTGTTTTCCTTCCCCATCCCCCTGAGGGGCTCTGAGGAAGTGGGATCTTACCGGCCCCAAAGCCCTGAGGCCGGGCTCCATCCACAGACCCATTGAACCTGCTGGATGTGGAGCGGGAGTGCCGTTCAGGGACATGGCCCTGCACCATTCAGGTACTCTGTGTCCCCATACACACAGGCACAGCACACTCCAGACTTGCTGGGTGTGCTAGTGCGCCGGGGACAGTAAAGGGTTACAGTCACTGCAGCCTAGCTGAGTGACTTTATTTATTGGGAACTACCGCGCCGGACGCTCCGGGAGCGGCGGCGCGGCTGGGACTTGTAGTGCGCCGGGGACTTAGCGCCGACCGCGCTTTTACGGCGGCGGCGCTTATAAATCCAGTCCCCGGCTTTTGCGGCCTAGCTCAGCTTCGTTCCCGCCCCCACCCTGTCAATCAGGGTAGGGGAGAGACGCTGTACAATCAGCAGCGCCGAGGGCTGGAGCCTTATTTACATGCTCCAGCCCTCTCACTAGACACTGTGGGACGCCGGTTTCCCGCTCTGACTTGGGGCACGCCCACGGCCCGCCCCTACTCACACGAGCTGGAGAAGGACGCCGGCAGCCATTCCTGCAGCCCGAGCAGAGAGAACGGACTCTGGGCAAACAACAGGACTAGGGCGACCACACACCCGCTTATAGGCGGGCGGTAAGCGGCACCTGGGGTGCTGACACTAAATACCGCAGTTTGTCTATTTGTATTTTAAGTACACTGCATAGGTCGCTATTTTGGGCTATATGCCCTCTTAGATGGCGACACATCAGCAGCAGGAAAGCATGGGTGCTAAGGCACAGGCTTTCTATGCTGCTTGTATTGCACGTACTGAAGTGTTCATGTGTATTTATGCTTGTATGCTATACACTGCACTGTACGGTCGCTAGTCTTGGCTATATTCGCCATAGAATGGCTAGACTACAGCAGCAGAAAAGCAAGGGTGCTGAGGCACAGGTTTTTTTCTATGCTGCTTGTATTGCAGGTGTTGCAGTGTTCATTTGTACTTATGCCTGTATGCTATACATTGCACTGTATGGTCGCTATTCTGGGCTATATTCCCCTAGATGGCTAGTCTACAGCAGCAGAAAAGCAGGCTTTCTATGCTGCTTGTATTGCATGTGCTGCAGTGTTCATTTGTACTTTATGCTTGTATGATATACATTGCACTGTACGGTCGCCATTCTTGGCTCTATAAGTCGGCAGCAGCATATAAGCAACACAGGCTTTCGATGCTGTTTTTGCTGCATGTGATACTGTTCCACGGCACTGCTCCCCATTGGGTGCAATGCTCCCCTGTAGCACTTGGTCAGCCGGAGTCTCTACTTGACGTGGCCAAAAGAACCACCTCTCAACCCTGTCCAAGGACAGGGACGGAGTTGCAAGGGGATAGAGACTTGCAGTCCGGACAGGCCATGGGCAATCTGGATCATTGCTCCCTGGCCACCCTCACTTGGAATAAAATCGGTGCTCCGGGGGGGGTCCCAGGAGGCTCTCTGTATGATGAGGCAGACGTAGCTCATCAGGACTTTGATCCTGACACCGCTCTCACTCCGGATACACCGGATGGTGACGCCATAAGGCATGATCCTATAGCGTCCATCAATGGAATGTTGGATCTTTCTCCCTCAGCTCCCCCAGCGGAGGAGTCAGCTTCACAGCAGGAGAAGTCCCATTTCAGTAGCTCAAACGTATATTGAGTATTGTTCTGGCCACGCTGACTTCAGAGAAGCAGTCCAGGAACACCACGCTTACCAGATAAGCGTTTTCTCCAAACGTATTACGGATACACGTTATCACTTTCCCCCTGACGTGGTCAGGCGTTGGACTCAGGGTCCAAAGGTGGATTCTCCAATCTCCAGGCTTGCGGCTAGAGCCATAGTTGCAGTGGAGATGGGACTTCACTTACAGATGCCATTGACAGACAGATGGACTCTGGTTGAAATCTGTCTATGAGGCTATCGGCGTGTCGGTTGCTCCGGCATTCACAGCCGTATGGGCACCCTAAGCTTTTCAGCTGTTCTTGCGCAGCTGGTCTTGAGCACAGGTACATCTGTGCCGCAGGGGCGTCCGTAACCTCGCAATGTCTGCATTGCGACTTACCCTATTAATGCTGTCCTGGAAGGACAGTCGAGGTTTCGGTCCTTCCCAGGCTCGGGCAGGTCCCAATTGTCCTCGTCCAAAAGGGCTGAAAAGCCTCAGAGGGGCTCAGCTGCCGGCCGGGCTCAATCACGCCCAAGGAAGGCAGCCGGAGGAACCGCTACCAAGGCGGTCTCCTCATGACTCTCAGCTCTCTCATCTTTCCGCATCCGCGGTTGATGGCAGACTCGCTCGCCTTTGGCGACATTTAGCTGCCACAGGTCACAGACCGGTGGGTGAGGGACAGTGTGCCCACGTGCACAGGACAGAGTTCTGTTCTCGTCCTCCGACTCGATTCTTCAGAACGTCCCCACCTCCCCACCGAGCCGATGCTCTTCTGCAGGCATAAGGAGTGGTTATCCCGGTTCCTCTTCAGGAACAAGACACGGTTTTCCTCCAATCTGGTTGTGGTGCCAAACAAGGATGGCTCTTTCCGTTCCGTTCTGGACCTAACACTGCTCAACAAGCACGTGGAGGCCAGGCGGTTCCGGATGATACCCTCCGCTCCGTCATTGCCTCAATGTCTCAAGGAAATTTCCTAGCATCAATAGACATCAAAGATGCTTATCTCCACGTGCCGATTGCTACAGAGCACCAATGTTTTTCTACATTTCGTGATAGGAAACGACCATCTTCAGTTCATAGCTCTGCCATTCGGGCTGGCGACAGCCCCACGGGTGTTCGCCAAGGTCATGACGGCAGTGGTAGCAGTCTTGCACTCACAGGGACACTCTGTGATCCCTTACTTGGACGATCTACTTGTCAAGGCACCCTCTCAAGAGGCATGCCAACTCAGCCTGAATGTTGCGCTGGAGACTCTCCAGACGTTCGGGTGGATCATCGACTTTTCAAAGTCAAACCTGTCACCGACCCAATCACTAACGTAGCTTGGCATGGAGTTTTCATACCCTGTCAGCGCTAGTGAAGCTTCCGCTGGACAAGCAGCGGTCACTACAGACTGGGGTGCAGACTCTCCGTCTAGGTCAGTCGCACTCCTTAAGACGCCTCATGCACTTCCTCGGGAAGATGGTGGCGGCAATGGAGGCGGTTCCGTTTGCGCAGTTTCATCTGCGTCCTCTTATTGGGACATTCTCCGCCAATGGGACGGGAAGTCAACATCCCTGAACAGGAAAGTATCCTTTTCGGAAGGACTCTCTGCAATGGTGGCTTCTTCCCACCTCATTATCACAGGGAAGATCCTTCCTACCACCGTCTTGGGCGGTAGTCACGACAGACGCGAGTCTGTCAGGGTGGGGAGCAGTTTTTCTCCACCACAGGGCTCAGGGTACGTGGACTCAGCAGGAGTCCACCCTTCAGATCCATGTTCTGGAAATCAGAGCAGTGTATCTTGCCCTACTAGCCTTCCAGCAGTGGCTGGAAGGAAAGCAGATCCGAATTCAGTCGGACAACTCCACAGCGGTGACATACATCAATCACCAAGGAGGGACACGCAGTCGGCAAGCCTTCCAGGAAGTCCGGCGGATTCTGACGTGGGTGGAAGCCACGGCCTCCACCGTATCCGCAGTTCACATCCCCGGCGTAGAAAACTGGGAAGCAGACTTCCTCAGCCGCCAGGGCATGGACGCAGGGGAATGGTCCCTTCACCCGGACGTGTTTCAGGAAATCTGTAGCCGCTGGGGAAGGCCGGACGTCGTCCTAATGGCGTCCAGGCACAACAACAAGGTCCCAACCTTCATAGCACGGTCTCGCGATCACAGAACTCTGGCGGCAGACGCCTTAGTGCAAGATTGGTCGCAGTTCCGGCTCCCTTATGTGTTTCCATTTCTCGCACTCTTGCCCAGAGTGCTACGCAAGATCAGATCCGACTACAGCCGCGTCATACTCGTCGCCCCAGACTGGCCAAGGAGGGCGTGGTATCCGGATCTGTGGCATCTCACGGTCGGCCAACCGTCGGCACTACCAGACCGACCGGACTTACTGTCCCAAGGGCCGTTTTTCCATCGGAATTCTGCGGCCCTGAACCTGACTGTGTGGCCATTGAGTCTTGGATCCTAGGGTCTTCAGGATTATCCCAAGGGGTCGTTGCCACCATGAGACAGGCTAGGAAGCCCACGTCCGCTAAGATCTACCACAGAACGTGGAAGATATTCTTATCCTGGTGCTCTGCTCAGGGAGTGTCTCCCTGGCCTTTGGCATTGCCTACCTTTCTTTCTTTCCTGCAATCTGGGTTAGAAAAAGGTTTGTCGCTCGGCTCCCTTAAAGGGCAAGTCTCGGCGCTATCCGTCTTTTTTCAAAAGCGTCTAGCACGGCTTCCTAAGGTGCGCACGTTCCTGCAGGGGGTTTGTCATATTGTACCCCCGTACAAGCGGCCGTTAGATCCATGGGATCTGAACAGGGTACTAGTTGCCCTCCAGAAGCTGCCCTTCGAGCCTCTGAGGGAGGTTTCACTTTCTAGACTATCACAGAAAGTGGCTTTACTGGTAGCGATCACATCTCTTCGGAGAGTGTCTGAGCTAGCAGCGCTGTCATCCAAGGCTCCTTTCCTGGTCTTCCACCAGGACAAGGTAGTGCTGCGACCCATTCAGGAGTTTCTCCCGAAGGTGGTATCCTCTTTTCATCTTAATCAGGATATCTCTTTGCCTTCGTTTTGTCCTCATGCAGTTCATCGGTATGAGATGAATTTACATTTGTTAGATCTGGTGAGAGCACTCAGAATCTACATTTCCCGCACGGCGCCCCTGCGCCGTTCCGATGCACTCTTTGTCCTTGTCGCTGGTAAGCGCAAAGGGTCGCATGCTTCCAAAGCCACCCTGGCTCGATGGATCAAAGAACCAATTCTTGAAGCCTACCGTTCTGCTGGGCTTCCGGTTCCATCAGGGCTGAAGGCCCATTCTACCAGAGCCGTGGGTGCGTCCTGGGCATTACGACACCAGGCTACGGCTCAACAGGTGTGCCAGGCAGCTACCTGGTCGAGTCTGCACACTTTCACCAAACATTATCAGGTGCATACCTATGCTTCGGCAGACGCCAGCCTAGGTAGAGGAGTCCTGCAGGCGGCGGTTGCCTCCTCGTAGGGGAGAGCTGTTTTGCAGCTCTAACTTGAGGTATTAATTTACCCACCCAGGGACAGCTTTTGGACGTCCCAATCGTCTGGGTCTCCCAATGGAGCGACGAAGAAGAAGGGAATTTTGTTACTTACCGTAAATTCCTTTTCTTCTAGCTCCTATTGGGAGACCCAGCACCCGCCCTGTTGTCCTTCGGGATTTTTGGGTTTTTTCGGGTACACATGTTGTTCATGTTGAACGGTTTTTCAGTTCTCCGATGTTACTCGGAGTGAATTTGTTTAACCAGTTATTGGCTTTCCTCCTTCTTGCTTTTGCACTAAAACTGGTGAGCCAGTGATCCCACTGGGGGTGTATAGCCAGAAGGGGAGGGGCCTTACACTTTTTAGTGTAATGCTTTGTGTGGCCTCCGGAGGCAGTAGCTATACACCCAATCGTCTGGGTCTCCCAATAGGAGCTAGAAGAAAAGGAATTTACGGTAAGTAACAAAATTCCCTTCTTTTTGATGTTTTTGCCGTGGGTGCGTTTTTTTGGGGGCCAAAAATGCTGCATCTTAAGATGCACTGTGTGGACATAGCCTTAGGATAAAGTAATGTTGTGTTTAAATTAATTTCCCTAACTTTCTTTGTCGCTCTATTGGGAGACCCAGACAATTGGGTGTATAGGCTATGCCTCCGGAGGCCGCACAAAGTATTACACTCAAAAGTGTTAAGCCCCTCCCCTTCTGCCTATACACCCCCCGTGCTCCCACGGGCTCCTCAGTTTTTTGCTTTGTGCGAAGGAGGTCAGACACGCACGCACAGCTCCACAGATTGGTCAGCAGCAGCTGCTGACCATGTCGGATGGAAGAAAAGTGGGCCCATATAGGGCCCCCAGCATGCTCCCTTCTCACCCCACTCTTGTCGGCGGTGTTGTAAGGTTGAGGTATCCATTACGGGTACGGAGGCTGGAGCCCACATGCTGTTTTCCTTCCCCATCCCCCTCAGGGCTCTGGTGGAAGTGGGATCCTATCGGTCTCCAGGCACTGAGACCGTGCTTCATCCACAACTCCTGTGGAGCCTGCTGGATAGGAGCCGGGTATCGTTCAGGGACATGGCCCTGCTACTTGGAGGTACTCTGTGTCCCCGTGGGGACCGCGCACAGCAACACTCCAGCTTTGCTGGGTGTGCTAGTGCACCGGGGACCGCGGCGCTGACCGGGTTAATATGTGCCATTACACACTCAGCGTTGCTGAGTGTGTTTATGTATAGGGACTGCCGCACTGACCGCCGCTGCCATGGAAACACTGCGGCGCGGCTGGGACTTGTAGTGCGCCGGGGACTTCCACGCCGGCCGCGCTTTTACGGCGGCCGCGTTTATTACTAGAGTCCCCGGCTTTTTGCGGCCTAGTTTCCTCTCCTCCCGCCCATAGCCCTGACAGGCAGGGGAAGGGCGGAACGCTGCACAGAACGAGCAGCACTGAGGGCTGGAGCATGCTTTGCATACTCCACTCCCCTCACTGTGCACAGTGCAGGCACCAGTTCCCGCTCTTTCTGGGTCACGCCCACGGCTCCCTCCTCTCCTCAGGACGCATTCCTGTCAGCTCCTCGGACACTGCAGAGGGGGACAAAATCTGGGAGACCCAGGCAGGGACTCTGGTGGCCTCACAACCGCTTTAAGCGGGTGGTAAGCAGCACCTGTGGTGCTAGCCCCATTGTGCAGTAGTGTTACATTATATGTTTATTTTACACTGTATAGTGCACAGTTGATTTCTGGCTATATACCCTATTGTGTTGCTCAGGGAAGATGATAGCATGGCGCCCACGAAAGGCAGGGGTGCCAAAACACAGGCTTATTATGTTGCCTGCGCCGCATGTACGACCCCGCTACCGGCAGGTTCCACTGACCCTCATTGTGTGCACTGTTCGGCCCCTGTGGCACTTACTCAGCCAGAGCCTCTGCTAGGGGGGGCCCAGGGGGAGCCACCTGCTAACACTGTTCAGGTGACAGGGACGGAGTTTGCAAAACTCTCTGAGACTATGGCTAAGATACTGGAAGCCTTGCAGTCCAGACCGGTATCTCAGCACAGGGACTCTGTTGATTCTTTGTTCCCTGGCCCACCTCAGCTGGACCAACAATGTCCTTCCGGGGTATCTCATGGATCCCAAGCTGAGGGTTCTGACACAGACCCCAGCCCCAGACCGACTAAGCGAGCTCGCTTAGATTTTCCCTCGACATCATCATATTGTTCAGGGTCTCAGCGAGGGGAATCGCTGGTTGATGACGCGGAAGTAGCTGATCAGGATTCTGATCCTGAGGCCGCTCTCAATCTTGATACTCCGGACGGGGACGCCATAGTGAACGACCTTATTGCGTCCATCAATCGTATGTTGGATATTTCTCCCTCAGCTCCTCCGGCGGAGGAGTCGGCTTCCCAGCAGGAGAAATTCCGTTTCAGGTTTCCCAAGCGTACACCGAGTATGTTTCTGGACCACTCTGATTTCAGAGAGGCAGTCCAGAATCACCATGCTTGTCCAGATAAGCGTTTTTCTAAGCGCCTTAAGGATACACGTTATCCCTTTCCCCCTGACGTGGTCAAGGGTTGGACTCAGTGTCCCAAAGTGGATCCTCCAATCTCCAGACTGGCAGCTAGATCCATACTTGCAGTGGAAGATGGGGCTTCACTCAAAGATGCCACTGACAGGCAGATGGAGCTCTGGTTGAAATCCATCTATGAAGCTATCGGCGCTTCTTTTGCCCCAGCATTCGCAGCCGTATGGGCGCTACAAGCTATCTCAGCAGGTCAAGCGCAAATTGACGCAGCCACACGCACGTCCGCGCCACAGGTGGCGTCCATAACCACTCAGACGTCGGCATTTGCGTCTTACGCTATTAATGCTGTCCTGGACTCTGCGAGCCGTACGGCGGTTGCAGCCGCCAATTCGGTGGTACTCCGCAGGGCCTTGTGGCTACGGGAATGGAAGGCAGATTCTGTTTCCAAAAAGCGCTTAACCAGTTTGCCAATTTCTGGCGAACGATTGTTTGGCGAGCGTTTGGATGAAATCATCAAACAATCCAAGGGAAAGGATACATCCTTACCCCAGCCCAAACCGAACATACCCCAACAGAGGAAGGGGCAGTCGAGGTTTCGGTCCTTTCGGGGCGCGGGCAGGTCCCAATTCTCCTCGTCCAAAAGGCCTCAGAAAGATCAAAGGAACTCTGATGCATGGCGGTCTAAGTCACGTCCTAAACAGACCACCGGAGGTGCCGCTACCAAAGCGGCTTCCTCATGACTGTCGGCATCCTCACTCCGCATCCTCGGTCGGTGGCAGGCTCTCCCGCTTTTGCGACACCTGGCTGCCACGGGTAAAAGACCGTTGGGTGAGAGACATTCTGTCTCACGGTTACAAGATAGAGTTCACCTCTCGTCCCCCGACTCGATTCTTCAGGTCATCCCCGCCTCCCGAGCGAGCCGAGGCTCTTCTGCAGGCGCTGGGCATTCTGAAGGCAGAAGGGGTGGTGGTCCCTGTTCCTCTTCAGCAACAGGGCCACGGTTTTTACTCCAACTTGTTTGTGGTCCCAAAGAAAGACGGGTCTTTCCGACCTGTCCTGGACCTGAAACTTCTCAACAAACACGTAAAGACCAGGCGGTTCCGGATGGAATCCCTCCGCTCCGTCATCGCCTCAATGTCCCAGGGAGATTTCCTTGCATCGATCGATATCAAAGATGCTTATCTCCACGTACCGATTGCTCCAGAGCACCAGCGCTTCTTGCGCTTCGCCATAGGGAACGAACACCTGCAGTTCGTGGCACTGCCGTTCGGCCTGGCAACAGCCCCACGGGTTTTCACCAAGGTTATGGCTACTGTCGTAGCGGTCCTCCACTCTCAGGGTCACTCGGTGATCCCGTACTTGGACGATCTGTTGATCAAGGCACCCTCTCTAGAGGCATGCCAACACAGCCTCGACGCTACCCTGGAGACTCTCCAGAGTTTCGGGTGGATCATCAATTTTCCAAAGTCAAATCTGACACCGGCCCAATCGCTGACATACCTTGGCATGGAGTTTCATACCCTCTCAGCGATAGTGAAGCTTCCGCTGATCAAGCAGCGGTCACTACAGACAGGGGTACAATCTCTCCTTCAAGGTCGGTCACACACCTTGAGGCGCCTCATGCACTTCCTGGGGAAGATGGTGGCAGCAATGGAGGCAGTTCCTTTCGCTCAGTTTCACCTGCGTCCTCTTCAATGGGACATCCTACGCAAATGGGACAGGAAGCCGACGTCCCTCGACAGGAACGTCTCCCTCTCGCAGGCAACCAAAGCTTCCCTTCGGTGGTGGCTTCTTCCCACTTCATTATCGAAAGGGAAATCCTTCCTACCCCCATCCTGGGAGGTGGTCACGATGGACGCGAGTCTGTCAGGGTGGGGAGCGGTTTTTCTCCACCACAGGGCTCAGGGTACGTGGACCCAGCAAGAGTCCTCGCTTCAGATCAATGTTCTGGAAATACGGGCAGTGTATCTTGCCCTGAAAGCGTTCCAGCAGTGGCTGGAAGGCAAGCAGATCAGAATTCAGTCAGACAATTCCACAGCGGTGGCATACATCAACCACCAAGGCGGCACACGCAGTCGGCAAGCCTTCCAGGAAGTCCGGCGGATTCTGCTGTGGGTGGAAGCCACGGCCTCCACCATCTCCGCAGTTCACATTCCAGGCGTGGAAAACTGGGAAGCAGATTATCTCAGTCGCCAGGGCATGGACGCAGGGGAATGGTCCCTTCACCCGGACGTGTTTCAGGAGATCTGTTGCCGCTGGGGGGTGCCGGACGTCGACCTCATGGCGTCCCGGCACAACAACAAGGTACCGGCGTTCATGGCACGGTCTCAAGATCCCAGAGCTCTGGCGGCAGACGCCTTAGTTCAGGATTGGTCGCAGTTTCAGCTCCCTTATGTGTTTCCTCCGCTGGCACTGTTGCCCAGAGTGTTACGCAAGATCAGGGCCGACTGCCGCCGCGTCATCCTCGTCGCTCCAGACTGGCCGAGGCGGTCGTGGTACCCGGATCTGTGGCATCTCACGGTCGGCCAACCGTGGGCACTACCAGACCGACCAGACTTGCTATCTCAAGGGCCGTTTTTCCATCTGAATTCTGCGGCTCTCAACCTGACTGTGGCCATTGAGTCCTGGATCCTAGCGTCTTCAGGGTTATCTCAAGACGTCATTGCCACTATGAGACAAGCTAGGAAACCAACGTCCGCCAAGATCTACCACAGGACGTGGAAAATTTTCCTGTCGTGGTGCTCTGCTCAGGGTATTTCTCCCTGGCCTTTTGCCTTGCCCACTTTTCTGTCCTTCCTTCAATCTGGACTGGAAAAGGGTTTGTCGCTCGGCTCCCTTAAGGGACAAGTCTCAGCGCTCTCTGTGTTTTTCCAGAAGCGCCTAGCCAGACTTCCACAGGTACGCACGTTCCTGCAGGGGGTTTGTCACATCGTCCCTCCTTACAAGCGGCCGTTAGAACCCTGGGATCTGAACAGGGTGCTGACGGTTCTTCAGAAACCACCATTCGAGCCAATGAGGGATATTTCTCTCTCACGCCTTTCGCAGAAAGTGGTTTTTCTAGTAGCAGTCACTTCACTTCGGAGAGTGTCTGAGCTAGCAGCGCTGTCATGCAAATCCCCTTTCCTGGTGTTTCACCAGGACAAGGTGGTTCTGCGTCCGGTTCCGGAATTTCTCCCTAAGGTGGTATCCCCCTTTCATCTCAATCAGGATATCTCCTTACCTTCTTTTTGTCCTCATCCAGTTCACCAATGTGAAAAGGATTTGCACTTGTTAGATCTGGTGAGAGCACTCAGACTCTACATTTCTCGTACGGCGCCCCTGCGCCGCTCGGATGCACTCTTTGTCCTTGTCGCTGGCCAGCGTAAAGGGTCACAGGCTTCCAAATCAACCCTGGCTCGGTGGATCAAGGAGCCAATTATCGAAGCTTACCGTTCGGCTGGGCTTCCAGTTCCCTCAGGGCTGAAGGCCCATTCTACCAGAGCCGTGGGCGCGTCCTGGGCTTTGAGGCACCAGGCTACGGCTCAGCAGGTGTGTCAGGCGGCTACCTGGTCGAGCCTACACACTTTCACGAAGCACTATCAGGTGCATACCTATGCTTCGGCGGATGCCAGCCTAGGTAGACGAGTCCTTCAGGCGGCGGTTGCCCACCTGTAGGAAGAGGCCGTTTTACGGCTCTCTTACGAGGTATTATTTTACCCACCCAGGGACTGCTTTTGGACGTCCCAATTGTCTGGGTCTCCCAATAGAGCGACAAAGAAGAAGGGAATTTTGTTTACTTACCGTAAATTCCTTTTCTTCTAGCTCTAATTGGGAGACCCAGCACCCGCCCCTGTTTTTTTGTGTACACATGTTGTTCATGTTGAATGGTTTCAGTTCTCCGATATTCCTTCGGATTGAAGTTACTTTAAACCAGTTTATAATTCTTTTTCCTCCTTCTTGCTTTTGCACCAAAACTGAGGAGCCCGTGGGAGCACGGGGGGTGTATAGGCAGAAGGGGAGGGGCTTAACACTTTTGAGTGTAATACTTTGTGCGGCCTCCGGAGGCATAGCCTATACACCCAATTGTCTGGGTCTCCCAATTAGAGCTAGAAGAAAAGGAATTTACGGTAAGTAAACAAAATTCCCTTCTTCATGCTGTTGCCCATGTTTGGGGCAAAAATAAAACATAGTTACATACACATTTAGGCTACGTTCCCACAATCAGTATCCGTTGAATTTTTGACACTGAAGAATTCCTGCACCATCTCACACTGGTAATGCCTCCTTTTATTAAATATAAGCTCTGAAGGTAAATTCTCAGGGAGATCAGTGTCCGGCCCATAGATCATAACAACTCACTTACATATAAGAAAAAGGTGGATTTCTCTGAAGTCAGACATCGGATCGCAGATACTTTATTCAGCTTCCTATGACCTACATGCCCATATAGACTGCTTTGGAGGGTGGATCATACTGATAGATTCCCTTTAAGTTGATGGCAGTATTCTACACTTTCCCTATGGTGTCGTGTAAAACGGACCAGTACAATGAGAGAAAACAATCGCACTGCACTCAGACCAATGTTGGTCAATGAGGTTTTTTTGTCAGCTCAAATCAGACTGATGAAAAAATTGCACTCGTCTATCGGACACAACTCATCTATGCAAGTCAATGGGCGCGAGAAAAAAAAAAAACCAGACCATCCATTTTTTTACGGATACATCACCATTCTGTAGCAGAGACCACTGTAAATGGTTGTAGAATAAAAGCTGCTAACAAAAAAAACCCTGGCATTACACTCACATGACAAAAGGTTACCAGTATGGATTCCACCCGGCCTACTATTCAGGAGCAGAATTGGCCCAGGTTTTTACACACCAGTGTGAGAGTACCCTTACATCCGGGATTACAGCCCACCCATATACGTTGCTGCGTTATAGTCAGCACCTACCACTGACAGCTGCAGTTGGAACTAACTACAATCACTGCTGTTTAAAGGGAACCTGTCATGGTCATAAATACTATTTAACTGCAGATATATGGTTAATCTGCATGTAAATGGCATTACAATTCTGCCTGTCTTACTAAGAGCTCAGCTGCAGGAAGAAGATGAACTTTCTGTATATTCTCTGTGTAGCGGATTGCTGTCAGTCAGGAGCGTGCAGGGATCAGTGATCGATCCCTATACATGAACGCACCCTGGTACTTTTCCAGTCTGCTCTGCACTGTGATTGTCACCACTCCGTGCATGGCCTGATGACTGAAACCGATCAGCTATAGGAAGGATAGAAGTTCATTCTTCTCCCTGGAACTTTGCTCTCAATAAAGCATACACAAATGATTTTAAAGCTTTTTTTTTTTTACCACCAGATTAATCCTGTATCTGCAAGTAAATAGCATTTGCAGACATGACTGGTTCCCTTTAATCACTTGAATGTTGCTGTCAATTTAACTTTGCTAGTTAGCGTATATACTGGAGTATAAGCCGACCCAAGTATAAGCTGAGGCCCCTAATTTTACCACAAAAAAACTAGGAAAACTTATTGACTCGAGTATAAGCCTAGGGTGAGAAATGCAGCAGCTACGGGTAAATTTAAAAAATAAAAATAGATACTAATAATATGTAATGTCCCCATCCTTGCTTGCCCCTTGTAGCAATGTGCCCCATCCTTGCTTGCCCCTTGTAGCAATGTACCCCATCCTTGCTTGCCCCTTGTAGCAATGTGCCCCATCCTTGCTTGCCCCTTGTAGCAATGTGCCCCATCCTTGCTTGCCCCTTGTAACAATGTACCCCATCCTTGCTTGCCCCTTGTAGCAATGTGCCCCATCCTTGCTTGCCCCTTGTAGCAATGTGCCCCATCATTGCTTGGCTCCTTGTAGCAATGTGCCCTGCAGTAATGAGCCCTTTAGTAATTTGCCCCATCATTGCTTGGCCCCTTGTAGCTAGGTGCCCTGTAGTAATAAGCCCTCTAGTAATGTTCCCCATCCTTTAGTAATGTCCTCATTCAGGTTCCCTCTTGTCCCCTACGCCGTTCACATACACAAAAAAATAACATTCTCACCTGTCTCTGTTCCTGCAGTTCCTCTTAGGCCGGGGTCACATTTGTGGGTGACTCTCACATCACACAACACGGCGCACACTCTCCTGACAGGAGCGGGTAGGGCTGCATGTATTTCTATGCAGCTGAGACGCTTGTTTCTGGAGAGCGTCAGGCCGTGCCGGGTGATGTGATTTGAGACTCCGGCCTTACCTGTTCTTGCTGAACTTTGACACACAGACCCTCTCTATGATCGCTGCGCGTGCGCGGAGCCGTCGCTGGCGTCTGACATCATCGCTTTGCTGCAGTTGAATGCTTTGTGGCCGCAAAGCAGTCAACGGTAGTAAATCGATGACGGCAGGGTAGATGCTAGAATGTATGGGCTCCTTCTTGGTATGATGGGACAGCCTCTTACATTGATCACGGAAGGGGGTCTGTGTGCCTGCGGTCAGAAAGAAGCCGGAAAGGTACAGTGCAAGTATGAAGGACAGGTGAGAATTTTGTGGGGTTTTTTTTCTTTTTTTCTTTAACCTCACTCGAGTTTAAGCCGAGGGGGGTGTTTTCAACATAAAAAAAGGCTAAAAAAACCCTCTGCTTATACTCGAGTATATACGGTAAGGGGGCATTATGGTGCCCATTCTCTTCCCCTCTGATGCCTTCTAGCAAGCCCAGATGGAGGCCCACATTGCCCCATCATTGTTCTGTATCTGGACTTAAATTGTTTTGTTTTTTTTTTCACTGTGCTGAAATATCACAGTATATAGTACAAGCGATCAAATAATTGCAGGTTAAAGTCTCCTAGTGGGTCTAAAAAAATAAAAATAAAAGTAATCATTTTAAAAAATATTAAAGATAAATTAAATTGGCTATCTTCCTTTTCCTAATATAGAAATAAAGATAGATAAACATATTTGATAACAGAGAATCCACAAAAGTCTAAGCCATTAAAATATAAAATGAATGAATAAAGTTGACGCTGTAAAAATAATGTAACCCGAGAATTGTGCCTTTTGATCACTGCACCGCCCTTCATAAAATACAATGATCCAAGCTTCTACGGTATATGTAGATCAAAACGGTATCTGTCAGCTCATTGCAGAAAAAACAGCCAGTCACAAGGCTTTTTAGTGACGGGCGAGGAAAAAAGATATGGGTCTCAGAAAATGACAGCATAAACCAGTATAAAGCAAAACCTCAAAAGGTTAGAATTTTTCCTCAAATGTGGAGGGGGCTCAGGAGCTCAGCTAGCGCCCTCCACAAGATGCAGATACCGGCTATGTTATATATCTGGCATCTGTGTCTCACCTCGCAGCTGGCTCTAAGTTCTGTCCGTGGCTTTTAACTATTTAAATGCTACTGTCAGTCCCTGACTGCAATGTTAAAATGGAATGAGTGTTGATGTCCGGTGGGTTACTATGACAGGCGGGGTCTGCTGAAAACCCCCGTTGCTGTCAACTAGAGATGAGCGAATCGGTCCCGGTTCGGCTCGAGGCCGGTTCGCCGAACGGGGGTCCCGTTCGAGTTCGGTTCGTCGAACGTTCGACAAACCGAACTCGAACGTATAGGCTAGAATGGGAGGCAATCACAAACACATAAAAATGCATTATAAATGTACACAAACAGTTAATAAACATTGCCATAACACTTACCGGTCCTCGCGATCCCTTCTGCACTCTGTCTCCTGCCGCTATTCCATCCGATGATCGCTGAATCCTCCCGGTGACCTGCACTGCCAGCAGAGATGCAGGACCTATCGTGACGTCAAAATAGCCATGTGATCAGTCACGTGGCTATTATCTCATTGGCTACAGACTGTTCACATGACTATGACACGTCATGTAGGACCTGCGAGTGCATCTCTCCGGTACACTGTGCACATATGTGTATCGCCGTGTACCGGCGACATGCTCTAGCACACGGTCGACTCCCCGTTCCGTTAGGGACCGGCTGACACAGCCGGTCATTAACGGAGATCACCGTTGCCATAGCAACGCAGTTAGCGGTGACGTCACCGCTAACCGCGGCTCCGAGAGCACCGTTGCTATGGTAACGCGTCTGTCAGCGTTACCGCTAGCAGCCAGCACTGATCACTCACGGAGTGAAGGCTGCACGCTGCTTCACGATTGTAGTGATGATTGTAGTGAGGATGGAGGTTCCCCAGCCCCAAGTGATGAGCTGGTGAACCTCATCCTTCCTCACTACAATCGGCACTACTACTACACTAGTGATGATTGTAGTGAGGATGGAGGTTCCCCAGCCCCAAGTGATGAGCTGGTGAATCTCATCCTTCCTCACTACAATCGTCACTACTACTACACTAGTGATGATTGTAGTGAGGATGGAGGTTCCCCAGCCCCAAGTGATGAGCTGGTGAATCTCATCCTTCCTCACTACAATCGTCACTACTACTACACTAGTGATGATTGTAGTGAGGATGGCGGTTCCCCAGCCCCAAGTGATGAGCTGGTGAATCTCATCCTCACTACAATCGTCACTACTACTACACTAGAAAGAAAGAAGACAGAAGAGCAGGATCGTGGAGGGCTGACAGGGGGTAATAAAGATGGAGTCTCTAATGTGTCTGTGTATTTATTTCTATTAAAGTATTTTTTCTCTGTGTGGTGTCTTTTTTTTAACCCTTTATTGGAGATTCTTAATGGCCGGGTCAAACGTGCCTGACATTAAGAATCTCTAGCTTAATACTGGCTGGTAAAACAAAGCCAGTATTAACTCATGATTACCCAACAAGCCACCCGGCTCCAGGGCTGTTGGAAGAGTTGGATACAGCGCCAGATGATGGCGCTTCTATGAGAGCGCCATTTTCTGGGACGGCTGCGGACTGAAATCCGCAGCAGAGGCGCCCACAAACCTCGGGCTAACCTGTGCTGCGGATTCCAATCCCCAGCTGCTTAGTTGTACCCGGCTGGACACAAAAATAGGGCGAAGCCCACGTCATTTGTTTTTTAATTATTTCATGAAATAAGTGAAACAATTAAAAAAAACGGGCTTCCCTATATTTTTGGTTCCCAGCCGGGTACAAATAGGCAACTGGGGGTTGGAGGCAGCCCGTGGATGCCAGCTGTACCTGGCTAGCATACAAAAATATGGCGAAGCCCACGTCATTTTTTTGGTGGGCAAAAAAATTCTGCATACAGTCCTGGATGGAGTATGCTGAGCCTTGTAGTTCTGCAGCTGCTGTCTGCTCTTCTCCATACAGACAGACAGCAGCTGCAGAACTACAAGGCTCAGCATACTCCATCCAGGACTGTATGCAGAAGTTTTTTGCCCCCTGAAAAAATTATGTGGGCTTCGCCATATTTTTGTATGCTAGCCAGGTACAGCAGGCAGGTACGGCTGCCCCCAACCCCCAGTTGCCTATTTGTACCCGGCTGGGAACCAAAAATAAAGGGAAGCCCTTTTTTTATTATTTCATGAATTTCATGAAATAATTAGAAAACAAATGACGTAGGCTTCGCCCCACTTTTGTGTCCAGCCAGGTACAACTAGGCAGCTGGGGATTGGAATCCGCAGCACAGGTTGGCCTGAGCTTTCTGGGCCCCACTGCTGCGAATTGCAGTCTGCAGCCGCCTCAGAAAATGGCATTTTCATAGAAGCGCCATATTCTGGCGCTGTATCCAACTCTTCCAGCACCTGCCTGCTATACCTGGCTAGCATACAAAAATATGGCGAAGCTCACGTCCTTTTTTTGTAGTTTTTTGGCAAAAAAAATAAAAATGATTCCCTGGATTTTCCATTGCCAGTGAAGGTAACACCAAGCAGTGGGGGTTAGCAGCCAGTAGCTGCTTGGATTACCCTTAGCTAGCAATACAAAAAATGCAGCGGGAGCCCATATTTATTTTTTTTAATTATTTATATAAATAACTAAAAATAAAATGGGCTTCCCTGTATTTTGATTGCTGGACATCACAGTGCTGTAAAAATAAATCTTTAAAAAAATGACGTAGCGCTCCGCGGTATTTTTGATTCTCAGCGCAGATAAAGCAGACCGCTATGGGTTGCCATCCCCATCTGCCTGCCGTTACCTTGGTTGGCAATCAAAATACAGGGAAGCCCATTAATTTTTTCTACTTAAAAAATAGTTAAAAAAAAAAAATGACGTTGGGTCCCCCCATTTTTAATAGCCAGCTAGGGTAAAGCAGACGGCTGTAGCCTGAAAACCACAGCTGGCAGCTTTACCGTGGTTGGGGATCCAATGTGGCGGTCCCCTCAGGCTCTTTTTTATAATTATTTTATAAATAT
This sequence comes from Anomaloglossus baeobatrachus, assembly GCF_048569485.1. Classification (NCBI taxonomy): domain Eukaryota; kingdom Metazoa; phylum Chordata; class Amphibia; order Anura; family Aromobatidae; genus Anomaloglossus; species Anomaloglossus baeobatrachus. The sequence continues at coordinate 265,347,979 of NC_134358.1, read as the reverse complement.
TAATAATTACACAAAAAAAGTAGGGTCCCCTCCAAATTGGATCACCAGCCAAGGTAAAGCGGACAGCTGTGGTCTGGTATTCTCAGGGTGGGAAGGTCCATAGTTATTGGGCCTTCACAGCCTAAAAATAGCAGGCCGCAGGCACCCCAGACGTGGCGCATCCACTAGATGCGCCAATCCTGGCGCTTCACCCCAGCTCATCCCGTGCCCTGGTGCAGTGGCAAACGGGGTAATAAATCGGGTTGATACTAGCTGTAAAGTCACCTGAGATCAAGCCCAGCAGTTTGTGATGTCATGGCGTCTATTAGATACCCAACATCATAAACTGTCAGTACTAACAAAAACAAAAAATCGACAAAAGAAATTTATTTGAAAAAACAGTCCCCAAAACATTTCCTCTTTCACCAATTTATTGTAAGAAAAAAAATAAAGGGGTCCCACGACGACTCTGGACCGTCTAGAATATGGGGGGGAGACACTCAGGGAACGTATCCCCCATTTTCTAGGAGTGCGGACCCTTCATGTGAGGAGTGTGGGTGCAATGAATCTGCACTCACTCTCCCCGGGTCCACAGCAGCAGAGTCCATGTCGTAATGGTTGCTACCAAAGCTGCAATGCCCTGCTCATGAGGTAAGGGCATGCCTAATCAGGAGAACTACTGTAGAGGAAGCTCTGCTCACTGGTATATAGGTGCTCAGAGGTAATAATAGATAAAATTAGTGAGTAACCTCGGCACTCTAAATCTCCCAGACTAAGTCAGTAAGTCCCAATGGATAGTAATGCAAAATCACTCTTTATTGGTCCGTATTAAGAACATTTTTTTTTTTCATAAGCATATATGTTTTTGTCCAAAACAAGTTACAATTGACGTTTCGGCCTGAGCCTTCGTCAGATTGGACTTATCTGCATGTAATCATGAAAAATGACAATAATCAGTATCACATAAGAGTGAGAGAACAATAACAAACTCGAACAATGTAGAGGTACAATTGGCATGCAGCAAAAAAATTGCAACACAGCAAGAAATGAAACACATGATACAAATGTCATAATACAGTACAAGGACAATATAGTAATGACAAATATGGGGTCAGAGTAGACTTAGACAGCTCTGGTACGAAAGAGATGTCAATCATAAAGTAACATGTGCAGTAGGTGTAGAGCTACAGTATGCATGGCAGAGCTAATGGGTAGACCGACCATAGAAAAAGAACGGAGAAAAAGTGGAGCACCCTTTGGTGCCTTTCATGTGGCACTAAGGGGTGCTTAGCTTTGTATTTAGCCAAAAAAATGAAAAAAAAAGACGTAGGGTTCCCCCTAGTTTTGTAGCCAGCTAGGGTAAAGCAGACGGCTGCAGCCTGCAGACCACAGCTGGCAACCTCACCTTGGCTGGTAATCCAAAACTGAGGGCACCCCACGCTGTTATTTTAAATTAAATAAATAATTTTAAAAAAAAAAACACGTAGGGGTCCCCCAAAATTGGATCACCAGCCAAGGTAAAGCAGACAGCTGGGGCCTGATATTCTCAGACTAGGGAGGTCCATGGTTATTGGACTCTCCCAAGCCTAAAAATAGCAGGCCGCAGCCGCCCCAGAAGTGGCGCATCCATTAGATGCGCCAATCCTGGTGCTTCGCCCCAGCTCATCCCGCGCCCTGGTGCGGTGGCAAACGGGGTAATATATGGGGTTAATACCAGATGTGTAATGTCACCTGGCATCAAACCCTGGGGTTGGTGAGGTCAGGCGTCTATCAGATACCCGACATCACCAACCCAGTCAGTAATAAAAAAAAATAGACGACAAACACATTTTTATTTGAAAAAACACTCCCAAAAACATTCCCTCTTTAACCAATTTATTAGAAAGAAAAACAAATCCAGGTCTGGTGTAATCCAAGGGGTTGCCATGACGATCCACACTGTCCCAGTCAATGAAGAGCAGGATGTTCCCCATTGGCTGGGAGAGCAATGCAGTGACCTGAGCTAACATCAATGGGTCAGCCCAGGTCACTGCAGGGCATGACAAGTGCTGCTGTCAGCAAGGTACATTACCTGCGCTGATCTCCAGCACTGCCGACAGCCCCTGTCACTGAGGTCAATGACCGGCGCCTTCACATCAAGTATCGCGAGAGGTCCGTGACGTCACCGCCAGTGTCAGTCTCGGGTCGGAAGCGATAGGTGATGTGACAAGCGGCGACCATGGAGGACAGTGACAGCGCTGAGGTCGGGATGGCGGGACTTCATCACCGCAGGTAAGCCGAGCGGGGGGGGGGGGGGTGCGTGTGTGAGAGTATGTGTGTGTGTGTGTGTGTGTGTGCGTGTTTGTATATGTATGTATACATGCCGCGGGCAGGAGGGGGCGGAGCGAGCTGAGCGGGAAGTGTGGGCTTCCTGCACGTAACTAAGATAAACATCGGGTTACTAACCAAAGCGCTTTGCTTGGATACCCGATGTTTATCTTGGTTACCAGCTTGTGGCAGGCTGCCAGCGATGGCTCCTGCACACTGTAGCTGTAAAAAGCCCTGCTTTTTGCTGCTAGAACCGTTCTCGAACGTATCTAGAACTATCAAGCTTTTGCAAAAAGCTCGAGTTCTAGTTCGATCTCGAACAGCCCCAAAAATCACTCGAGCTTAGAACTGGAGAACCTCGAACCGCGCTCAACTCTACTGTCACCTCCGTTTTCCTGTGATGCTCGGTCGTAGTCTGAACTCCATAGGGGACTGAAATTTTCACAGTATACTTCAATACTAAGGTATTGCAGTATAAATGACCATATCACCGCAGGGTGATGTCCACTAATAGGACTAACAATCTAAAAAGAATAAAAAAAGACAATTCAGATCACCCCATTTCCCAATTATAAATATAGAAAAAAATAAACATATTTGATATTGCTGCGTTCGTAAAAAATCATGAATAAAAAAAAAATATGCTGAATGTTTGGTATGGCCATATTCGGGCTGACCTATAATGTTTCCAAGTGGATTTTTACAGTGTAATGAACGATGTAAAACTAGTATCAAAAAACATTGACAGAATTGCATATTTTTTTTATCCATTCGTGTTTCAGTACAGTATATGATAAAAAAAAAAAAGTAATTGTGCCGTAAAACACTACAACTCGTTTTGCAAAAAAACAAGCCCTGACACATCTAAAAGTAAAAATGATATGGCTCTTGAAAGAAGTTGGGGTAAAAAAACAAAAGTACAATGAAAAATTCTCTTTCTTTTAAAATTAATCTGTCATCAAGTTTTTGCTATGTAATCTGAGAGCAGCATGATTCCGGCGATTTGTCACTCTCTGGTCTTTTTGCTGTCATACTGACACAATCACTGTTTACTCTGCTGCAGATCTAGCAGTGTTTAGAACGCTGAGCTTTGTATAGCCCCGCCCACATTGCTGATTGGCAGTCTTCTGTGTACACTGTATATTGACAGAAAGCTAACCAATGGTGACGGCAAAGCAACACACAGCAGTTGACCACGAGGCAACTAGTCCAGTAGTGATAATCACATGATGATAAAACACTGATTTATTATATCAGCGACCCATAGCCTACTAAATGAGATATTACTAGAATTAGGTTTTCTGCCCCTACATTATGCTGTTTCCAATTTGCGTAGCAAACTCCTGTGGATAGATTCTCTTTAAAGAGTTAAAGCTACATTGAATTTCCTTTAATGCATAACCCAACTAGTCCTATATTTAATATGATATAATATATATAATATAGGATATTAATAATAAAGCAATGTACTTTTATGAGCTATTCTCCATGTATACTTGTATTATACTAGTAGCCTCATGGAATCAGAATACCTTAAAGGGAACCTGTCAGCAGAATTTTCACAATTAAACTAAAAGAATCTCCTTCTGCAGCTCCTGGGCTGGATTCTAGAAAGGATCCTCTTGCTATTGGCCCCATTTCAGACGTAAATAAACACTTTATAAAATCTTACCTTTTGGTATGCTAATGTGGTTTTATGGTCACAAAGGCGGGCTGTATTGCGTCCGTTATTCACCCTCCTGCCGCTGTTCGCAGTCCCCCATTGTTCATTTACATACATGAGGCCGCTGCCCTCATGTAACAGTGCTCCCGAGGTCTCACGCATGCCCAGTGGCACTATCACGGGACTGAGCACTGCGCAAAGCGTGAGCGCTGGTGAGGTTATTGCGCAGGCGCAATATTATGGGCGGCGCTGTGAATGTCATCACCTGCGTCCTCCAAGTACCCGCCCATAATCTCGTGCCTGCGCTTTTCCCTCTGCCTCCACCATTATGCTCTAGCGCTGGCTATATCATCCACGTTGCCTATTACCGCGGGCATGAGAATATGGGCGGATACTTGGATGACGCTGGTGATGACATTCACAGCGCCGCCCATAATCTCGCGTCTGCGCAATAACCTCACCAGCGCTCGCAATTTGCACAGTGCTCAGTCCCGCGATAGTGCCACTGGGCATGCGCGAGACTTCGGTAGTAGAGTTGAGCGGACTTCTAATAATCCGGGTCCAGCGGATCCGTCGCGGGTTGGAAGAGAAGTCCGGATCCGATCCGGAATCCGGACCCATGTATGAGAGAGAGAGAGAGAATATGAATCCCGGATTCAGATCGTGCAGACGGATTCCCGCGTCCGGGTCGGACCCGGATCGGACGCTGAAACCGCGCGGATCCGGATTTTTACAGTTCGGATCCGCTCAACACTACTTGGGAGCACTGTGTTACATGAGGGCGGCGGCCTCATATATGTAAATGATCAATGGGGGACGGCGAACAGCGGCAGGAGGTTGAATAACGGACACAATACAGCCCGGCCTCGTGACCATAAAACCACATTAGCATACCAAAAGGTAAGAGTTTATAAAGTGTTTATTTAGGTCTGAAAGGGCCAGTAGCAAGATGAACCTTTCTAGAATGCAGCCCAGGAGCTGCAGAAGGGGATTCTTTTAGTTTAATTGCGAAAATTCTGCTGACAGGTTCCCTTTAATCTGAAATGGTCTACAATTAGCCTCTTGTGTAGCATTCATAGGAATATTTCACCTCCATGAATGTCTCATGTACATGTCTGTTACTTAAAGGGAGCCCTCATGTCAAAAATGCTATAAACCTTCAGATATGGGGTTAGTCTGCAGGTTAATAGCATTCTAAAGCTGTGCGGCCGCAGTACTGGGGGAAATGAAGGTTATCCCTCTATGCTGCCTCCGGAGCCGCATCTCGAGCTGTTCAGTCACTGCTCTGTGTACAGTGAGCGGCGGCTGTAACCACGCTCAGGCATCGCATCAAACTATTAACCTGCAGACTAACCCCATAGCTTCAGGTTAATGGTGTTTAAGGACTTGACTGGTTCCCTTTAAGAAAGGCATAAGGTGTAAAAGATGCAAACAAGTTTTGTTTATTACAGCAGATGTCAAATAACATTTCTATTAAAGCTGTTGCACAGTAAATGTTTGGGCTGTACCAAGCACAGTTATAATGCTGGTATTTTACCAGTTGACCATGGTGGTAAAATATCTAACAATAGGCTACATGCATACTGATCAAGGGTCTGTTAAAGCACCAGACCAGCATTTCTTGTTTTTTTTCACCACTGGAGTGGTGCTTTTAATTTAAATTTCCTGACCCCAGTCTTATACATACATGCCTCCGTCTTCACCTTATATCCGCGCCACTCCTGACAGTCTTCTGAAGTTTGTTACCTGCTGGCTCGCTCCAGTGTTTCATGGTGCAAGCTGGAGATCACTCTTCAACGCTCATTCTGGCTCTCATAGACTTGCATTGAGACCTTGTGATACAAGTACTGACAAGTTGTAGTCACAAGATGGCCCTGTGGATTGGAGGGCATCTGTAAAAGATTAAGATGCCGGAGGATGAGTGTAAAGGTACCGTCACACATAACAAGATCGCAGCTGAGTCATGGTTTCTGTGACGCAGTAGTGATCCAGTTAGCGATCTCGTTATGTGTGACACCTACCAGCGATCAGGCCCCTGCTGTGAGGTCGCCGGTCGTTGCAGAATGGTCCAGGCCATTTTCTTCAAAGGCGATGTCCTGCTGGGCAGGACACATCGCTGTGTTTGACACTGTGTGACAGGGACACAGTGACTGCTGAGATCGTTATACAGGTCGCTACTGTGACCTGTATTGTTCCTGCATCGCTGGTAAGATCTGACTGTGTGACATCTCACCTGCGACCTCCCAGCGACTTACCTGCGATCTCTATCAGGTTTCGGGATCTCTGCTAAGTCGTTGTGTGTGACTGGGCCTTAAGACTGGGTGAAGGAACCTTAGATTAAAAGCCACTCTAGCACTAAAAGCCTGTTTAGTTTGGTTAACCACACTCACATGCACACGGAACAATGGTTAATACGATCATTCAGTGTGAATAGGCTGCCATTGACCTCAATAACACGGGATGATGTGCTGCCGAGAACCACAATTTTTACACCCGCTAAAAAAATTAGGTTCTTTCATTGGTTGATTGCCGGCCTGTTTCTACAGCCTGATATTCCAGAACAAGAATGTCTAGGAGCCCTCATTCCCCCAATGATCGGATGATGTAGAAGACGCATAAGTACTGTAGATATTTGTGTAATTATTGTGCCTCTGTCTTGTAAGGAAAGTGTTTGGCATTATTTTTTTATTATGCTTCCCTTATGTAGGAATGTCGTTTGTCGCAGGGCTTTATGAGGCTTCAGACACTGACTTTACAGAGGTTGTCCCCTACTTATTTAGTATTGATGACCTTTTCTTAGGATGGGTCATGTCTGAAGACTGGTAAAGCCAGAAAGATAAAACATAAGCGCTCATCTGTTGACAACACCGTTTTGCCCTTCCAATAATCTTGGAATATATCTCCATATGTTTGTTAGGCATGATGGGCTTTGTGTTTGGTTTCCCTCCAGCAGGACGCCTTGGTTGACTGTGTAGAGAACCGCATCCGTCAGCTTGAAGATCTAGAGGCCGCATTTGCAGATTTCTGTGAGGATGACAGTGAGGAGACTGTACAACGATGGGCTTCCAATCCCGGGTATGGCTATACAGTTTGTTGCTGTGATATTTCATATGATTTATGACCTGCGTATGGTGCACAGTACGGACTTGTATTGTGGCTGTAATATTTACTTATTAAATACTTACCACCTCAGCAATATGGATAGAAATGGAGAAAAAGACGCAGCTCAAAATCTGTAGAAAAAGTAGTCCTATATATCTCTTGGTATACATTGATTCAGGAAGGAATGCTGGCAGATTTTAGCTGCTTAATTGTGAATGTGGCTGTGCACAATAATATACCATGTACCTGGGATCAGCAGCAGATGAGTGGTAAGCTTTACATGGCACCTTTCCCTTGCAGTACCATAAATGTGCCAGTAGATGTAGCCCTTGGATTATCACACATTCGGTCCACCCTGATACAGAAATTTAGGTGTGCACAGACAAGTGATTAATCCCACTTTCTGCTCACTCCTCGGCTTCCGGAGCTTTGTTTTATGCCGGTCTTTAAACTGTCAACAGGCATTTGCTTCATCATCAAATCACAGCCCCAACAAGACGGCTGAAGTGATGTTATTATTATGAGAATGTCAGGCCGAGCAAGTTTTAGGGGCTCACGTGCCCTTTGTGTCAGATAAGTGCATTTTACCAGGCTGAGACTCGTATGGGTCATATGTCCTACATTTCAGAATCTGCATGTGTTTGTGCTTTTGGTGCAGATTTCTCCTTGTCTATAGCATCCTGTGATCACTGTGCTGAATTCGCACATAGAATGCTGCAGATTTAAAGGGGACCTGTTAGCAGTTTGGGGGCCTATAAGCTGTGGCCACCACCAGTGGGCTCTTGTATACAGCATTTTAACATGCTGTAAACAAGAGCCCATGCCTCTCTGTAGAACATAAAAATCACTTTATGATACTTACCTAAACAGTCGCTGTGGAGGAGTTGGGTGATATGGGTGTCTCCGTTCTCCGGCGCCTCCTTTTTCGGCCATCTTTGCCGTTCTTCTTCTGAAGCCGCGGTGCATGACGCGTCCTATGTCATACACACTCGCCGGCATTGAGGTCCTGCTCAGGCGCACTTTCATCTGCCCTGAGCAAGGCAGATCAAAGTAGTATAGTGCGCCTGCGCGGGACTGGCAAGTGTGTATGATGTAGGACGCGTCATGCACACAGGCTTCAGAAGGAGGACGAAGATGGCTGAAATAGGAGGCACCGGCACCGGAGAACGGGGACGCCCATTTGACACATCTGTACCGCACCGACCGTTTAGGTATTAAGTGATTTTTACGTTCCACACAGCAGCCTGGGCTCTTATATACTACATTTTAACATGCTGTATATAAGAGCCCACTGGTGGCTGCAGCTTATAGGCCCCCAAACTGCTGACAGGTTCCCTTTAACTCCTTCACGACCGCGGGCAGTAAAATTACGTCCTATTTTAACGTGACCTAACGACCAGGGACGTAATTTTACGACCTAAACTTCATTTGATTGCCGTGGCCATAGCAACGGCTTTCAAATGATGTCCCCTGCTGTTTCTTACAGCAGGGGACCTTTGCTTGACCCCAGGGGGGGTGGCATCGCCAACCCCCATCGACGATCGATGTGATTGGCTGTTCAAATCTGAACCGCCAACCACATCTTTCGCACTGATTTCGGCAAAAATAATGCCCGAATTAGTGCGATACTGTGAGATCTGGCTATGATGTACTGTAGCAGCTGCAGCATATCATAGGTGGACCTCAAACATGTCGCCCCCAGCCCCTGCAGCACTGATTGGAGCGATCGTGCTATGATGCGCAATCGCTCCAATCAGTGTGCAGTGGGGCGGTCTGATCTGGAGGTGGCCGCCCTCCCCAGGCCTGTGCTGGTCTGGGGAGCCTCCCCCAACATGTCTGCAGCGTGGACTGGCTGGTACTTGTGGTACCACGCCACCGCTGCTGCTGCCGCCGCTGATGTTACCGCTTCTGCTCCTGCTCCAATGGTAAGTATTCCGCTCCCCTTGCAGCCCGTGCGCGCTCCCCTTGCAGCCTGTGCGCGCTCCCCTTGCAGCCCATACGCGCTCCCGTGATGGCCCCTGCCCGTGCCCCCCCCGATCTGCTCCCCCCACGCCCCAATCTGCCCCCCGACATCCCGATCTGCTCCCCACGCGATCTGCCTGCCTCCTCTGTGATCTCTATTCTGCTTCCTTCCTTCTGCCTCTGCTCTCACCCCCCCTCTGCTTCCCCTCCCCCCTCTGCTTTCCCCCGTCCCCCCTCTGCTCCCCCACCCCCAACGTCCCCTACCTGCCTTCATCGGGTCATCCGAGGTTTTCACTGCCCGATCACATCTGCCTTCATCGCTGGGTCCTTCTGCTGATCTGTCCAACGTCCTGCCTGCTGCTCGTGTAAAGCTGTCCATCTGGCTGCCTTCTGTTCCTCCTGTCCTCCTGCAGTTCTTTTGGTCAGTGATCCTCCTGCTAATCCTCCTGGGTACTGTGAGTATAACTTTTTTTTTTTTTTTTCTCTTGTATCCCCTGTCCATTTTTACACCTCATCTGTCCATGCGTCCCGCCGAGCGCTGATCAGGGATGCAGATAACGGATCTGCATCCGTGCTAATTTTTCGGCGGGACTTTTTTTTTCCCGTATCCCCAACGCTTCTTGTATCGCATCTGTCCGTGCGTCCCGCCGAGCGCTGATCAGGGATGCAGATAACGGATCTGCATCCGTGCTAAGTTTTCGGCAGGACTTTTTTTTTTTCCCGTATCCCCGACGCTTCTTGTATCGCATCTGTCCGTGCGTCCCGCCGAGCGCTGATCAGGGATGCAGGTAACGGAGCTGCATCCCTGCTCAATTTTTGGCGTGACTTTTTTCCGTATCCCCAGCGTTTTGTATCTCATCCGACCGTGCGTCCTGCAGCGGCCGATCAGTGCACCGCGTCTGTGCGTTTGAAAAGTCAAATGGTGCTCCTTCTCTTCTGAGCCCCGCCATGCACCCAAACAATTTATTTCCACCACATAGGTATCTGCGTACTCAGGAAAAATTGCACAACATGTTTTATGGTGCATTTTTCCTGATACCGTTGTAAAAAAAAAAGCAACCTGGTTGATGCAAAAATGTTGTGGTTAAAAAAAAAATAATTTTCACGGTTCAACGTTATCAACTTCTGGGGAGCCCCTGGGGGTACAAGGGGCTCACCAAACATCTAGATAAATTCCTTGAGGGATCTAGTTCCAAAATGGGGTAATTTGTGGGGGAGCTCCACTGTTTAGGCACCATAGGGGGTCTCCAAACGTGACATGGCGTCCGCTAATGATTCCAACCAATTTTGCTGTCAAATGGTGCTCCTTCTCTTCTGAGCCCCGCCGTGCGCCCAAACAATTACTTTCCACCACATGTGAGGTATCTGCGTACTCAGGAGAAATTGCACAGTACGTTTTATGGTGAATTTTTTCCTTATACCCTTGTGAAAAAAAGCTACCTGGTTCAAGTAACAGTTTTGTGGTGAAAAAAAAAAATTGTATTCATGGCTCAACATTATGAACTTCTGTGGAGCCCTTGGGGCTCGCTAAACATCTAGATAAATTCCTTGAGGGGGTCTAGTTTCAAACATGGGGTCATTTGTGGGGGAGCTCCATTGTTTAGGCACCTCAGGGGGTCTCCAAATGCAACATTACATCAGCTAATGATTCCAACCAATTTTGCTGTCAAATGGCGCTCCTTGTCTTCTGAGCCCCGCCATGCGCCCAAACAATTACTTTCCACCACATATGAGGTATTGTCTTACTCAGGAAAAAATGCACTATAAATTTCATGGTGAATTTTTTCCTGATACCCTTGTGAAAAAAAAGCTACCTAGTTGAAGCAACAGTTTTGTGGTAAAAAAAAATGTTTTCTTTTCACGGCTCAACGTTATAAACTTCTGTAAAGCCTCCAGGGGTTCAAAATGCTCACCAAACATCTAGAAAAATTATTTGAGAGCTCTAGTTTCCAAAATGGGGTCACTTGTGGGGGAGCTCCATTGTTTAGGCACCTCAGGGGGGTCTTCAAACCCGACATGGCATCCACTAATGAGTGCAGCTAATTTTGCGTTCAAAAATTCAAATGGCGCTGCTTCCCTTTCCACCTCTGCCATGCGCCCAAACAATTGATTTTTACCACATATGGGGTATCAGCGTACTCAGGAGAAAATGCACAATAAATTGTATGGTGCACTTTCTCTTTTCTCCCTTGTGAAAGTGAAAATTTTATGGCTAAACTAACATTTTTGTGTTAAAAAGTAAAATTTTCATTTTTTCCTTCCACGTTGCTTTTGGCTCCTGTGAAGCACTTAAAGGGTTAATAAACTTCTTGGATGTGGTTTTGAGCAGTGTGAGGGGTGCAGTTTTTTTTAGAATGGGGTCACTTTTGGGTATTTTCTGTCACCTAGGCCTCTCAAAGTCACCTCAAATGTAATGTGGTCCCTAAAAAAATTATTTTGTAAATTTTGTTGGAAAAATGAGAAATCGCTGATGACCTTTGACCCCTTCTAACTTCCTAACGAAAAAAAAATTGTTTCGAAAATTGCGCTGGTGTAAAGTAGACAAGTGGGAAATTTTATTTAGTAACTATTTTGTGTGACATATCTCTCAGATTTATGGGCATAAATTTTCAAAGTTTGAAAATTGCGAAATTTTCGCAAAATTTCCTAAATTTTCACAAATAAACGCAAAAATATCGGCCTAAATTTACCACTGACATGAAGTACAATATGTCACGAAAAAATCTCAGAATCGCCAGGATCAGTTGAAGCGTTCCAGAGTTATAACCTGTCAAAGTGACACTGGTCAGAATTGCAAAAAATGGCCCGGTCATTAGGGTGTTTTAGTGGCCGGGGGTGAAGGGGTTAAGTACCCTACACAGGTCAGTTCATGCACACAGACTATCCCCAATGTGTAGATGAGATGTGTTGAAATCTCATCGACTTAGCTAGCATTGTAGCACACTTCAGCTTTTTCTTGTGAAAAATCCACAACTTGTGAACTTGACTTTAGAGGAAAGCTGTTGCCTGCTAGATATTGCCCAATCCACAGAAAAAGATAATGGCTCCTCCATTGTAAACATGTAAGTTTTTCCATGAAATGCCGCGGTGTTAGGCTATGTGTCCACGGTAGAATGTTGCTGCGGATTTTTCTACATGAAAATCCGCGACTTTCGCGGCAAATCCGCACCTTTTTTTTGCCGCGAATTTATCGCGCATTTACCGCGGAATTGCCGTGGATTTTGATGCGGATTTTTTTATTTTTTTTTTTCCCCATTCTATAGCCAAAATCCGGATCAAAATCCGCAACAATAATTGACATGCTGCAGATTTTTCCGGATCAAAATCCGCGGCAAATCCGCCGTGGAAAAATCCGCAGCATGGACACAGCATTTCCAAAATGCCATTGAAATGGCTTGGAAGTGCCGCTGCTGCAGATTTTCGGAAAATCTGCGGCTTTTCCGCGAGAAATCCACGGCAAAATCCGCGCATTTTCCGCAGCGTGGACACATGGCCTTAAGGAGGCACACCTAGTTGAGTGCATCATCAGCGACAATGGGGCTTTTTCTTGCTTGGTCACCTAGACAGGCCTTCTCCTATGTGTGTGCAGTATTGGACTGGGGAATATTGGGCCCACAAGAAGATTTGATTTTTGAGAGCTTCTATTTCAGCTATACAGAAAACGCTTTTTCATTAATCCCATGTCGCACATATCAGTTTGTTCTATTTTGCAGTATGTTCCCTGAAATGGAACCAGTATGTTCAGATGATTATGCGGGCTCAGGAGCTCCTGCTGTAGAAGCCAGGGCCAGTGCCAGCACCACCAAAGGCTGGCTGTTTAACTATCTAACTGTCGCAATCAATAGCCATAGGCAGGCTCGAACAAGCGCTCTGTCATTACTCAACTGCATTGCAAAGCATTAAAAGAATGATCAGAGAAATGTTTGAAGTCCCAAAGAGAGACTAAATAAAAAAAAGTTAAAAATATGAAAGTCACAAAAAAATCCTATGATATATATATATATATATATATATATATATATAATATAATAATATATATATTTCTTCATCGTTCCTTATGGGAGACCCAGACCATGGGTGTATAGCTTCTGCCTCCGGAGGACACACAAAGTACTACACTAAAAAGTGTAGCTCCTCCCTCCTAGCATATACACCCCCTGGATGACCAAATCTAGCCAGTTCAATGCTTTGTGTTCAGGAGGCACACATCCACATTCATGCATTCTCATCTGATTTTCATTTTAAAGAGTTTGAAGAAAAGCGGATCCAAGCCTGGACTCCCGGCATGTCCCTTCTCACCCCACTGTGTTTCGGCGGTGTTGTTAAGGTTGATTTCAAGGCTGGAGCCTTACATGCCGCGCTCCTTCGCCATCCCTCGGGCTCTAGCTTGAAGTGGGAGCCAACACGGTTCTCACTGCTTTGCATGAGACCGGTCTCCATCCGCAGCCCTTTCAGGACCCTGCCAGACGGAGCACTCATCCCTCAGGGACCTGGCCCTGCGTCTCATAAGATAAGTATTGAGACATTATTGTCAGGGGGGTCCCTTGTACTTTAATGTTGGGGAGAGTGTGTTTTGTACTATTTGTGACATTTCCGGCCGGTTCTCCGGTTTTCACCAGAGAACCGCGCCGACGGTGCCTGAGCGCCGGCCGCGTTCTAAAATTTAGGCCCCGGCTTCGGCTGCGGCCTAGTTTCGTTTTCACTGCCCCTGCATGTCAGTCATGCAGAGGGACAGTGCGGCGCCACCCACCGGCCGTTCAGCTCAGGGGAAGACACTCCTCTCTGAGGAGATGTTTCCCTCCCCTGTATATCCCCTTGGCCCTCCGGTTCCCGCTCTTGGGCTATGTCCCGCCCCCCCTCCTCACTCCAGCGCCATTTTATCAGCGTTCTCACACTGATCGGCGCTGGCTGCTGCATCTCTGCAATCTGTCTGGGGGTCCGAGCTGTGGAATCCGGAGGGCACATAAAACGGTCTGGTAAGCCACAACCTCTGGTTGTGGACTTTATTATACACTCTCTGGGAGTCATTCTGAAGGAGTGTATTCTTTATTGCAGAGCCTCCACCTCAGCAGCATGTCTCACACTAGGAGCAAGGCTGCAAGGCTGTACTCAATATGCACTGCATGTAAGCTCGTACTGCCTGAACCGAGCACATACCTTCATTGTGATGCCTGCTCTAACATGGTGGTGCCTCAGCCTGGAGTCTCCCCAGTGGTCCCTCCGGCTGCTCCGGCCCCGGTGGCTGAACCCCCGGCTTGGGTTGAAGTGTTTTCTAAATCTATCTCCCAGTCCTTCGCCGACTCCATGGGACAGCTGTCCCGGACTCTGCTGACCATGCATCAGCCCCCTTCTCAGGGTGCCTCTGCTGCTTCGGCTCGCTCTGCAGAGCTCACAGAGGATTCTTCATCTGCTCCCAGACCCCGTCCTCCTAAGAGGAGACGCAGGGACCCCTCTCCTTCCTCGTCCCGCGACTCCGATTCATGAGTCGACCCGCAGGACGAGGAGGATGTCTTTACTTGGGGCTCGGACGCTACCTCCATGTGCCCCATTGATCTGACCGAGGGTGACGCAGATGTGAGTGACTTGATTGCGTCCATTAATTCTGTACTGGACCTCAATCCGCCAGCATCAGAGGAGCAACCCTCTCTGGCAGAAAAGCACCAGTTTACCTTGCCTAAGAGAACAAGGAGTGTGTTCTTTAACCACTCCAGTTTTCAAGCCACTGTGTCCAAGCCCAGAGCCTGTCCTGACAAACGCTTTCCAAAGCGTGGTTCTGACGACCGTTATCCTTTTCCACCTGAGGTGGTCAAGGAGTGGGCTCACTCACCAAAGGTAGACCCTCCGGTGTCTAGACTCTCAGCCCGGACAGTTGTATCTGTGGCTGATGGCACCTCACTTAAGGATCCCACTGACCGCCAGGTTGACCTCCTGGCCAAGTCTGTCTATGAGGCGGCAGGGGCCTCGTTCTCCCCATCCTTTGCAGCAGTGTGGGCTCTCAAAGCCATCTCTGCTTCCCTAGAGGAGATGCATTCCCTCACTAGGGACTCTCTACCTGAATTGGTTGCCTTAACTTCCCAGGCTTCAGCCTTTTCAGCCTACGCCATGTCTGCCATGCTGGAGGCCTCTCACCGCACTGCGGTGGCCTCCGCTAATTCCCTCGCTATCCGCAGGATCTTGTGGCTTCGACAGTGGAGGGCAGATGCTTCCTCAAAGAAGTACCTTGCTGGGCTCCCATTTGCTGGGTCCAGGCTGTTCGGTGAACAACTGGATGAAATAATTAAGGAGGCTACTGGCGGGAAGAGTACTTCCTTGCCGCAGACTAAAACCAGGAAACCTGTCCAGGGCAGGAACCAGTCGAGGTTTCGTTCCTTTCGTTCCTCCAACTGGTCGTCCGCTAAGCCCTCGGCCTCGTCCACTAACTCAGACAAGGACCAGAAGCCCTCCTGGCGCAAGAAGCCGCGTCCACAAAAGACCGCAGGAGGTGCTGCCACCAAGGCAGCCTCCTCTTGACTATCTGGCCGAGCCAGCAACGTCCTTGGTCGGTGGCAGGCTCTCCCACTTTGGCGACGTGTGGTTTCAACACGTCTCCGATCAGTGGGTGCGGGATATCATCTCCCACGGCTACAGGATAGAATTCTCTTCCAGCCCGCCAAACAGATTTTTTCTGTCAACTCCCCCCTGCTCCAAGGCCGCCGCCTTCTCTCAGGCCGTGGCATCCTTGCAGGCCAGCGGAGTGGTTGTACCGGCTCCCGCCAGGGAACAGTTCAGAGGTTTTTACTCAAATCTCTTCCTGGTCCCCAAAAAGGACGGTTCCTTCTGGCCCATCCTGGATCTCAAGCTTCTCAACAAGCATGTTCAGGTGCGGCACTTTCGCATGGAGTCTCTGCGATCAGTCATTGCCTCAATGACCCAAGGAGATTTCCTGGCATCCATCGACATCAGAGATGCCTATCTGCATGTGCCAATTGCAGTTTCACACCAGCGTTGGCTACGTTTTGCAGTCGGAGAGGAACATTTCCAATTCGTGGCTCTCCCCTTCGGGTTAGCCACGGCCCCTCGAGTATTTACCAAGGTCATGGCAGCAGTGGTTGCGGTTCTGCACCTCCAGGGGTTGGCAGTGACTCCTTACCTGGACGACCTTCTTGTCAAGGCTTCATCCAGCGTAGACTGTCAGCGGAGTGTCTCGCTCATTCTCGCCACTCTTGTCCAATTCGGGTGGCTTGTCAATCTGCCCAAGTCCACTTTGACCCCGACCCAAGAACTCTCGTACCTGGGGATGCAATTCGAGACTCTGCCGGCACTTGTCAAGCTGCCCTTAGTCAAACAGCAGTCCCTCCATCTGGCGGTGCGCTCTCTGTTGAGGCCCCGCCGTCATTCCATCAGGCACCTCATGCAGGTGCTGGGTCAGATGGTGGCGTCAATGGAAGCGGTTCCCTTTGCCCAGTTCCATCTGCGTCCTCTGCAGCTGGACATTCTCCGCTGTTGGGACAAGCGGCCTTCTTCCTTGCACAGGTTGGTGGCTCTGTCGCCACAGACCAGGAGCTCTCTTCAGTGGTGGCTTCGGCCCCTCTCTCTGTCTCAGGGACGCTCCTTTCTGGCCCCGTCCTGGGTGATCCTCACCACGGATGCCAGTCTAACCGGCTGGGGAGCAGTATTTCTCCACCACCGAGCACAGGGCACTTGGACTCCGTCCGAATCAGCCCTCTCGATCAATGTGCTGGAAATCAGAGCTGTGCTCTTAGCTCTCGTAGCCTTTCACCATCTGTTGGCGGGCAAGCACATTCGAGTCCAGTCAGACAACGCGACAGCAGTTGCCTACATCAATCACCAGGGCGGGACTCGCAGCCACCTGGCAATGTTGGAGGTTCAACGCATCCTTCAGTGGACGGAGGACTCCAAGTCCACCATATCCGCAGTCCACATCCCAGGCGTAGAAAACTGGGAGGCAGATTATCTCAGCCGTCAAACCGTGGACAACGGCGAGTGGGCTCTGCATCCGGCAGTGTTCCGGTCGATCTGCCGCAAGTGGGGAACTCCGGAAGTGGATCTAATGGCATCCCGGCACAACAACAAGGTTCCGGTTTACGTGGCTCGCTCCCATGATCCTCAGGCCTTTGCAGCGGACGCGCTGGTTCAGGATTGGTCCCAGTTCCGTCTGTCTTACGTGTTTCCCCCTCTAGTTCTCTTGCCCAGAGTCCTGCGCAAGATCAGAATGGAGGGCCGTCGGGTCATCCTCATTGCTCCGGACTGGCCCAGGCGAGCTTGGTACCCAGACCTGATCCATCTGTCCGTAGAGGTGCCGTGGCATCTCCCGGACCGTCCAGACCTTCTCTCACAAGGTCCTTTTTTTCCGCCAGAATTCTGCGGCTCTCAGATTGACGGCGTGGCTCTTGAGTCCTGGAGCCTGACGGCTTCCGGCATTCCTCCCGAAGTCATCTCCACTATGACTCAGGCTCGGAAGTCTTCCTCGGCAAAAATTTACCACAGGACTTGGAGAATTTTCCTGTCCTGGTGTCGTTCTTCCGGCCACGCCCCTTGGCCTTTTGCCCTGCCGACCCTTCTGTCCTTCCTACGGTCTGGTCTGCGGCTAGGACTATCCCTCAATTCTCTCAAGGGACAGGTCTCGGCCCTGTCAGTGTTGTTCCAGCGGCGTATCGCCCGGCTGGCTCAGGTGCGCACCTTCATGCAGGGCGCATCTCACATCATTCCGCCTTACCGGTGACCTCTGGATCCCTGGGACCTTAATCTGGTCCTCACGGCCTTGCAGAAACCCCCTTTTGAGCCACTTAGGGCGGTTTCTTTTGTCTCTTCTTTCACAGAAAGTGGTCTTTTTAGTGGCCATAACTTCCCTCAGGAGAGTCTCTGATTTGGCTGCGCTCTCCTCTGAGTCACCTTTTTTGGTTTTTCACCAAGATAAGGTGGTTCTTCGTCCGTCTCCGGACTTTCTTCCGAAGGTGGTATCTCCTTTCCACCTTAACCAGGATATTTCCCTGCCTTCCTTTTGTCCGGCTCCTGTTCATCGCTTTGAAAAAGCGTTGCATACTCTGGATCTGGTGCGGGCGCTCCGGATCTATGTGTCTCGCACCGCTGCTCTTAGGCGGTGCACCTCTCTCTTTGTGCTGACCACTGGTCAGCGTAAGGGCCTCTCGGCTTCTAAGCCGACCCTGGCTCGCTGGATTAGGTTGGCCATTTCCAATGCCTACCAGTGTTCTCAAGTGCCTTCCCCGCCGGGAATCAAGGCACACTCGACCAGAGCTGTCGGTGCCTCTTGGGCTTTCAGGCACCAGGCTACGGCTCAGCAGGTCTGTCAGGCTGCCACTTGGTCCAGTCTGCATACCTTTTCAAAGCACTACCAAGTGCATGCTCATGCTTCGGCAGATGCGAGCTTGGGCAGACGCATCCTTCAGGCGGCTGTCGCCCACTTGTGAAGTTAGGTTTCGCCTACTTCTCAGTTTTCTGTTTATTCCCACCCATGGACTGCTTTGGAACGTCCCATGGTCTGGGTCTCCCATAAGGAACGATGAAGAAAAAGAGAATTTTGTTTACTTACCGTAAATTCTTTTTCTTATAGTTCCGACATGGGAGACCCAGCACCCTCCCTGTTGCCTGTTGGCAGTTTTCTTGTTCCGTGTGTTTTCACCAGCTGTTGTTGTAGTCAGAGGTTCCGGTTGTTCCGGGTTTTGCTCTGTCTCTACTTGTGGGTGGATGTCCTCCTTCAGCTTTTGCACTAAACTGGCTAGATTTGGTCATCCAGGGGGTGTATATGCTAGGAGGGAGGAGCTACACTTTTTAGTGTAGTACTTTGTGTGTCCTCCGGAGGCAGAAGCTATACACCCATGGTCTGGGTCTCCCATGTCGGAACTATAAGAAAAAGAATTTACGGTAAGTAAACAAAATTCTCTATCTCCGTACCGACCAAAAGTTTGGACACACCTTCTCATCCCTAGAATAACTATTAAGAGGAGACTTTGTGCAGCAGGCCTTTATGGTAAAATAGCTGCTAGGAAACCACTGCTAAGGACAGGCAACAAGCAGAAGAGACTTGTTTGAGCTAAAGAAAACAAGGAATGGACATTAGACCAGTGGAAATCTGTGCTTTGGTCTGATGAGTCCAAATTTGAGATCTTTGGATCCAACCACTGTGTCTTTGTAGAAAAGGTGAACGGATGGACTCTACATGCCTGGTTCCCACCGTGAAGCATGGAGGAGGAGGTGTGGTGGTGTGGGGGTGCTTTGCTGGTGACACTGTTGGGGATTTATTCAAAATTGAAGGCATACAAACCAGCATTGCTACCACAGCATCTTGCAGCGGTGTGCTATTCCATCCGGTTTGCGTTTAGTTGGACCATCATTTATTTTTCAACAGGACAATGACCCCAAACACACCTCCAGGCTGTGTAAGGGCTATTTGACTAAGAAGGAGAGTGATGGGGTGCTACGCCAGCTGACCTGGCCTCCACAGTCACCAGACCTGAACCCATTCGAGATGGTTTTGGGTGAGCTGGACCGCAGAGTGAAGGCAAAAGGGCCAACAAGGGCTAAGCATCTCTGGTAACTCCTTCAAGACTGTTGGAAAACCATTTCTAGTGACTACCTCTTGAAGCTCATTAAGAGAATGCCAAGAATGTGCAAAGCAGTAATCAAAGAACCTAGAATATAAGACATATTTTCAGTTGTTTCACACTTTAAGTATTTCATTCCACATGTTTTCATTCATAGTTTTGATGCCTTCAATGTGAATCTACAATTTTTAGTCATGAAAATAAAGAAAACTATTTGAATGAGAAGATGTGTCCAAACTTTTGGTCTGTGTGTGTGTGTGTGTGTGTGTGTGTGTGTGTGTGTGTGTGTGTGTGTATGTATATATATGTGTGTGTGTGTGTGTGTATGTATGTATATATATGTATATATATATATATATATATATATATATATATATATATATATATATATATATATATATATATAGATATATATATATATAGATATATAGATATATATATATATATATATATAATATATACACACAAAAATAAACACAAGAAAATACACATATTGGGTATTGCTGCATCTAAAATGACCCAATTTATAGAAAATAGTCAATCTAGTTACCGTATTTTTCGGACCATAAGACGCACTTTTTTTCCTCCAAATTTGGGAGGAAAGTGTGGGGTGCGTCTTATGGTCTGAAGCTGCGGGGTAGGGAGTTGTGGGGAGTCAGCGCTATGCAGTGGGATCACAGGAGGCAGGGAGGGTCGCTGCTGCAGGAAGTCGGCTGCTGGAGAAACCACGTGTGCCCGCTGCTTAAAGTCAGTGAATATTCATTAGCTGCTCCCCGCCCACCTCTCTCTGCAGTCAGCGGGGGTGAGGAGCAGCTAATGAAAAGTTGTTTAATGTAAACAGCGGTCACACGTGGGAGCTCCAGACGCCGGTTTCCTGCAGCGGCTGGGGAGACTGTGTCCGCTGTGTAGGAGGCAGGAGCAGGGGGACGCTGCAGTCATATCTGGCCCGGGGGGGAAGTGCAGATCACTGCAGTGTCCGGGCCAGAGCACGGCATACCTTCACAGCACAGCCGCAGTCTCTGTGCTGAGGGCTCAAATTACTTTCACTTTGCTCCTGCTGCCTTTACACTAGAAACAGTCTCCCGTAGCTGACAAGGACCTACAGTGATGTAATGCAGAGGGGTGGGCCAGAGCAGCACAGAACAGCACAGTGCCCGCCTCTTCATTACATCACTGCAGGTCCTTCAGATATGTGAGACTTTGTTTGTAATGCCAGGACCAAACTGAAGCATGGTGAGCAGCACATCAGTAAAAGTAAGGCAATAAATAATATATAAAGGCATTACTGTACACCTGGATGGGGTTGGATCATATACATATACACATATACATACATTATATATATATATATATATAAGAAAGAAAAATGGAAAAACTCTAGCTCTCAAAACATGGCTCTGTGATCCAACACATCAAACAAATAAAACACATTTTAGTGTATTATAATAGCAAAATCCTTAAATTCAGTATAAGTCTGGTATAGCTGTAATTAACTAACCTAAAGAAAAAAGCCATCTTACTACCTTAATGAATGGCATGAGACAACTATAGGCAGTTCTTGAACTGCTGTTGATATAGTCATTCTGCCTCCCAAATATTGGAATAATGCTCAACTCACATTTATCCTGCGCTCTGGGCTGAACATGTCCATAGGGGTTATAGTCTAAATCTCTGAAATACGTGATTCAGACAAAACCCTGCTGTAACAATCACTGTCAGGCAATTTGGGCTTTGTCTGCTTTATGATTTGGTGTTGTATGGGTATGGTGGTGTCTGCTTTTTTAAGTACGTGCAAAAAACGCGGTCAGCCACAGTTATGTTCATCACTGAAAAGACGAACACCACTATAACAGAAACTAACTCTGCCTGCATCATTACTGTGAATGGGTTTGTCAGGGTTTCTGTCTGAATCACATATATTTCACAGATTTCTATGGAACCCCCAATGTAAGTCTTTGTTAAGCGCAGGGTGAATGTGAACCGAGCCTTAAAAGGAACCTGTCCAAGAACAATCTATGTACCTGCAGATGTAGGTTGTATTTGCAGATTAATGGTGTTATGAAGGTGCCCAGCTGCTGTACTGAAAGCACAGTTTCGCTTTTGAGAGCCACTGGCATGTAGTTGTGCCCTAAGCAGAACTGTGAGCGGTGAATGTACGCATGCCCTGGCACTGACTGAGAGCCTGCTCTGCTTTGATGCACTGCAGAGCTAGCTGTCAGTCAAAGTGCTAGGGCACGGTTACATTCTCTATTGTTTGTGGACCCGTTATAAATGATCTGGACGCTGGCTCCCAAATCCAAATGCTGTCTCCCTTCAGCCTCACTGTGTGCGTAAACCACATTAAGTGTCCACATGTTTGGCATTACTATAGCGAGAAAAGCCCACTTAATTTATAGGGTACGTATTTTGAGCACAACAATGGCATATTTCCGATTTTCACTCTGCCAAATCTTTAAAAAATTTTAAAAAAATTATTTTTTTTCTGGAACACACCAATGGAATCAAAATTATCACTACACCTGTAGATTAATTCTGAAAGGTTCGTAATTTCAAAAATGGGGTCACTAGAATCAGGTTTCTGCTTTCCAAAAGTTAAATAGTGCTCTTCTTTACTGCCATGCTGTGTGCCCAATCAATACTGTACAGTGTTCTATGGAGTATTGCCATATTCAGGAGAAATTGTGTAACAAACTTGGGGACCATTTTTACCTACCGTATTTTTCGGACTAGAAGACGCACCGGACTATAAGAGGCACCCTTGTTTTAGAGGAGGAAAAAAATAGAAAAAAAATAAAATTAAAGTAAAAGAATGTTGTTATGACACACCGTTATTTTACTGCTGACAGTGTTACTGAGGTAATAATATCCCCAAATTCTGTTGTCCTCATATCCTCCATTCTGGGTACCTTCCAGGTATATATGGCCCCCATCGTGGAATATGTATGTTCCCCATCATTATATGTGTGATCCTCCAATCTGGTGTGTGTATAGTGTGTGTGTGTGTGTGTGTGTATATGTGTATATATATATATGTATATGTGTGTGTATATATATATATATATATATATATATATATATATATATATATATATATATATATATATATATATATATATATATATATATATATATAGAGCTATAGTGTGTGTGTGTGTGTAGTTATATAGTGTGTGTGTGTAGTTATATAGTGTGTGTGTGTGTGTGTAAATATATATGATCCAACCCCATCCAGGTGTACAGTAATGCCTATAACACTATATTATTTATTGCCTTACTTTTACTGATGTGATGTGATGCTCACCATGCTTCAGTTTGGTCCTGGCATTACAAACAAAGTCTCCCATATCTCAAGGACCTGCAGTGATGTAATGAAGAGGCGGGGCACTGTGCTGCTCTGGCCACCTACATAACAAGGAATTCCAATTATATTGACGGTAATGAGGGAACTGTGCAAAGCCCTGCAAATCACACAACTCAGGACATCGGTATATCACCCACATAAGGACGAACTCGTGGAACAGTTTAATAAAACATTGAAGGCCATGCTAAAGAAGGTTGCTGAAAAGAACAGCCAAGGCTAGGACGGTCTACTACTGTACCTATTATCTCATCTGAGAAGTCCCACAGGCCTTTACGTTTGAGCCGTTGTATAGCCAACAACCTCGTGGATATTGCGAAAGAGACCTGGGAAGCAGAGGCTATAGATTACAAGAGCGTAATCAAGCATGTGGCCCAAATGCAAGAGAAAATTGCTGAAGTGATGTCCATCGTGAGAGAACTCCTCATCCAGACATGAAAGGCCCAGTCGAGGGTATACAACTTTTTAGCCAGGGTGAGACTATTCAGCCAGGGCGATTGTGTACTGGTGCTCGTACCCACTGTCAAAAGCAAATTTATGGCCAAGTGGTAAGGCCCCTATAGTCAAAAAGTTAATTATAAAATCCACCAACCAGGGAGAAGGAAGCCCCACCAGGTGTACCACGTCAATCTCATCAGGCCATGACAAGATAGGAATCCTCTGGAAACCCCGTGTTTGGTGGCCAAGTCTGAAGCCAACATGGTGATTGTCCAAGGTGGTAGAGACTGTTACCTGCCCAAAAGCAACAGTGCCAAGAATTCATTGGTAAAGAGACTTGTTCTCAGAACTGCCAGGTTGTACTCAGTTCATAGACCATGAAACAGAACTTCATGTCCAAGTAAGTTTGAAGCCGTGCCAGATTCCTAAGGCTTCCCGAAAGCTAATCTCTAGGGAGGTGAAGTGGATGTTAGACCTGGAAGTGACTGAGGAGTCAAAGAGTGACTGGTCCAGTACCATTGTCTTGGTGCCGAAACTGAACCGAGAATGGCGATTTTGCAACTACTACAGTAAATTGAATGAGGTTTCCAAGTTCAACATATATCCAATGCCCCAAGGCAACGAGCTCAGTGAGAGGCTACGAAAGGTAGTCTCTAAGGAGGTGAAGTGGATGTTAGACCTGGAAGTGACTGAGGAGTCAAAGAGTGGCTGGTCCAGTATCATTGTCTTGGTGCCGAAACTGAACGAGAATAGTGATTTCTTTTTCGCTCTATTGGGAGACCCAGACAATTGGGTGTATAGGCTATGCCTCCGGAGGCAGCACAAAGTATTACACTCAAAAGTGTTAAGCCCCTCCCCTTCTGCCTATACACCCCCCGTGCTCCCACGGGCTCCTCAGTTTTTTTGCTTTGTGCGAAGGAGGCAGACATACAAGCACAGCTCCACAGATTAGTCAGCAGCAGCTGCTGACTAGGTCGGATGGAAGAAAAGTGGGCCCATATAGGGCCCCCAGCATGCTCCCTTCTCACCCCACTTTTGTCGGCGGTGTTGTTAAGGTTGAGGTATCCATTGCGGGTACGGAGGCTGGAGCCCACATGCTGTTTTCCTTCCCCATCCCCCTTAGGGCTCTGGGTGAAGTGGGATCTTATCGGTCTCCAGGCACTGAGACCGGGCTTCATCCACAACTCCTGTGGAGCCTGATGGATAGGAGCCGATACCGTTCAGGGACATGGCCCTGCATCTTAAAGGTACTCTGTATCCCTATGGGGACCGCGCACGGCATCACCTCAGCTTTGCTGGGTGTGCTAGTGCACCGGGGACCGCGGCGCTGACCGGGTCTATATGTGCCATTACACACTCAGCGTCGCTGAGTGTGTTTATATGTAAGGGCTACCGCACTGACCGCCGTTGCCACGGGACACTGCGGCACGGCTGGGACTTGTAGTTCGCCGGGGACCTTCACGCGACCGCGCTTTTACGGCGGCCGCGTTTATTACTACGGTCCCCGGCTTCATTGCGGCCTAGTTTCCCTTTTTCTCTCCCGCCCTCAGCCCTGACAGGCAGGGGAAGGGCGGGACGCTGCACGGAGCGAGCAGCAATGAGGGCTGGAGTATGATTTACATGCTCCACTCCCCTCACCGTGCACAGTATGAGCGCCCGTTTCGCGCTCTTTCCAGGCCACGCCCACAGCTTCCTCAGCTCGTCAGGACGCCGCAGCCATTCCTGTCAGCTCCACCGACGCTGCAGAGAGGGACATATTCATGGGAGACCCAGACACGGTCTCTGGTGGCCTCACAACCGCTTAGGCGGCTGGTAAACAGCACATGTGGTGCTAGCCCCATGGTGCTGTATTGTATTGGTACATTGGTTGTGTACTGTATATAATTTACACTGTATGAGCACAGTTCTTTCTGGCTATATACCCTATTGTGTCACTCAGGGAAAACTATAGCATGGCGCCCACAAAAGGCAGGGGTGCCAAAACACAGGCTTATTATGTTGCCTGCGCCGCATGTAAGACCCAGCTACCGGCAGGTTCCACTGACCCTCATTGTGTACAGTGTTCGACCCCTGTGACACTTCCTCAGCCGGATCCTCTGCTAAGAGGGGCCCAGGGGGAGCCACCTATTGACAATGTCCAGGTGACGGGGACTGAGTTTGCAGCCTTTAAGGATCAACTCTCTGAGACTATGGCTAAGATACTAGAAGCCTTGCAGTCCAGACCGGTATCTCAGCAAAGGGACTCTGTTGAATCATTAGTCCCTGACCCCCCTCAGTTGGACCAACAATGTCCTCACGGGGTATCTCATACCTCCCAGACGGAGGGTTCGGACTTAGAACCTAGCCCCAGATCGTCTAAGCGGGCCCGCTTAGAATTTCCCTCGACATCATATTGTTTAGGGTCTCAGCGGGGGGATTCTCTGGTTGATGATGCGGAGACAGCTGATCAGGATTCTGATCCTGGGAGCGCTCTCAATCTTAATTCTCCAGACGGGGACGCCATAGTGAATGATCTTATTGCATCCATTCATCAGTTGCTGGATATTCTTCCCTCAGCCCCTCCGGCGGAGGAGTCAGATTCTCAGCAGGAGAAATTTCGCTTCAGGTTTCCCAAGCGTACACAGAGTATGTTTCTAGACCACTCTGATTTCAGAGAGGCAATCCAGAATCACCATGCTTGTCCGGATAAGCGTTTCTCTAAGCGCCTTAAGGATACACGTTATCCTTTTCCCCCGGAAGTGGTTAAAGGTTGGATTCAATGTCCCAAAGTGGATCCTCCAATCTCCAGACTGGCGGCTAGATCCATACTTGCAGTGGAAGATGGGGCCTCGCTTAAAGATGCCACTGACAGGCAGATGGAGCTCTGGATGAAATCCATCTATGAAGCTATCGGAGCTTCTTTTGCCCCAGCATTCGCAGCCGTATGGGCGCTACAAGCTATATCAGCAGGTCAAGCGAAAATTGAAGCGGCTGCGCCACAAGTGGCTTCCATTACCTCCCAGACCTCGGCAATTGCGTCTTACGCTATGAATGCTGTCCTGGACTCTGTGAGCCGTACGGCAGTTGCGACCGCCAATTCGGTAGTAGTCCGCAGGGCCTTGTGGCTACGGGAGTGGAAGGCAGATTCCGCTTCCAAAAAGCGTTTAACCGGTTTGCCAATTTCTGGCGACAGGCTCTTTGGCGAGCGCCTGGATGAAATCATCAAACAATCCAAGGGAAAGGATACATCCTTACCCCAGCCCAAGCAGAACCTCTCCCAACAGAGGAGAGGGCAGTCAAGGTTTCGGTCCTTTCGGGGCGCGGGCCGGTCCCAATTCTCCTCGTCCAAAAGGTCTCAGAAAGAACAAAGGAACTCTGATGCATGGCGGTCTAAGTCACGTCCTAAAAAGGCCATTGGGAGCACCGCTAACAAAGCGGCTGCCTCATGACTTTCTACCTCCTCTAGTAGCATCCTCGGTCGGTGGCAGGCTCTCCCGCTTTTGCGACACCTGGCTGCCACAAATAAAAGACCGCTGGGTGAGAGACATTCTCTCTCACGGTTACAAGATAGAGTTCACCTCTCGTCCCCCGACTCGATTCTTCAGGTCATCCCCGCCTCCCGAGCGAGCCGAGGCTCTTCTGCAGGCGCTGGGCATTCTGAAGGCAGAAGGAGTGGTGGTCCCTGTTCCTCTTCAGCAACAGGGCCACGGTTTTTACTCCAACTTGTTTGTGGTCCCAAAGAAGGACGGGTCCTTCCGTCCTGTCCTGGACCTGAAACGTCTCAACAAACACGTAAAGATCAGGCGGTTCCGGATGGAATCACTCCGTTCCGTCATCGCCTCAATGTCCCAGGGAGATTTCCTTGCATCGATCGATATCAAAGATGCTTATCTCCACGTTCCGATTGCCCCAGAGCACCAACGCTTCTTGCGTTTCGCCATGGAAAACGAACACCTGCAGTTCGTGGCACTACCATTCGGCCTGGCAACAGCCCCACGGGTTTTCACCAAGGTTATGGCTACTGTAGTAGCGGTCCTCCATTCTCAGGGTCATTCTGTGATCCCGTACTTGGACGATCTGTTGATCAAGGCACCCTCTCAAGAGGCATGCCAACACAGCCTCGACGCTACCCTGGAGACTCTCCAGAGTTTCGGGTGGATCATCAATTTTCCAAAGTCAAATCTGACACCGGCCCAATCGCTGACGTACCTTGGCATGGAGTTTCATACCCTCTCAGCGATAGTGAAGCTTCCGCTGATCAAACAGCAGTCACTACAGCAAGGGGTACAGTCTCTTCTTCAAGGCGCCTCATGCACTTCTTGGGGAAGATGGTGGCGGCAATGGAAGCAGTCCCTTTCGCGCAGTTTCACCTGCGTCCCCTTCAATGGGACATCCTACGCAAATGGGACAGGAAGCCGACGTCCCTCGACAGGAACGTCTCCCTCTCTCAGGCGACCAAAGCCTCCCTTCGGTGGTGGCTTCTTCCCACTTCATTATCGAAGGGGAAATCATTCCTTCCCCCATCTTGGGAAGTAGTTACGACAGACGCGAGCCTGTCAAGATGGGGAGCGGTTTTTCTCCACCACAGGACTCAGGGTACGTGGACCCGGCAAGAGTCCTCGCTTCAGATCAATGTTCTGGAAATTCGGGCAGTGTATCTTGCCCTGAAAGCGTTCCAGCAGTGGCTGGCAGGCAAGCAGATCCGAATTCAGTCGGACAATTCCACAGCGGTGGCATACATCAATCACCAAGGCGGCACACGCAGTCGTCAAGCCTTCCAGGAAGTCCGGCGGATCTTGATGTGGGTGGAAGCCACGTCCTCCACCATATCCGCAGTTCACATCCCAGGCGTGGAAAACTGGGAAGCAGATTATCTCAGTCGCCAGGGCATGGACGCAGGGGAATGGTCCCTTTACCCGGACGTGTTTCAGGAGATCTGTTGCCGCTGGGGGGTGCCGGACGTCGACCTCATGGCGTCCCGGCACAACAACAAGGTACCAATGTTCATGGCACGGTCTCAAGACCCCAGAGCTCTGGCGGCAGACGCCTTAGTTCAGGATTGGTCGCAGTTTCAGCTCCCGTATGTGTTTCCTCCGCTGGCACTGTTGCCCAGAGTGTTACGCAAGATCAGGGCCGACTGCCGCCGCGCCATCCTCGTCGCTCCAGACTGGCCGAGGAGGTCGTGGTACCCGGATCTGTGGCATCTCACGGTCGGCCAACCGTGGGCACTACCAGACCGAACAGACTTGCTGTCTCAAGGGCCGTTTTTCCATCTGAATTCTGCGGCCCTCAACCTGACTGCGTGGCCATTGAGTCCTGGATCCTAGCGTCTTCAGGATTATCTCAGGATGTCATTGCCACTATGAGACAGGCTAGGAAACCAACGTCCGCCAAGATCTATCACAGGACGTGGAAAATTTTTCTGTCATGGTGCTCTGCTCAGGGTTTTTCTCCCTGGCCATTTGCATTACCTACTTTTCTGTCCTTCCTTCAATCTGGACTGGAAAAGGGTTTGTCGCTTGGCTCCCTTAAGGGACAAGTTTCTGCGCTCTCGGTGTTTTTCCAGAAGCGCCTAGCTAGACTTCCACAGGTACGCACGTTCCTGCAGGGAGTTTGTCACATCGTTCCACCTTACAAGCGGCCGTTAGAACCCTGGGATCTGAACAGGGTGCTGATGGTTCTTCAGAAACCACCATTCGAGCCAATGAGAGATATCTCTCTCTCACGCCTTTCGCAGAAGGTGGTCTTCCTAGTAGCAGTCACTTCTCTTCGGAGAGTGTCTGAGCTAGCAGCGTTGTCATGCAAAGCCCCTTTTCTGGTTTTTCACCAGGACAAGGTGGTTCTACGTCCGGTTCCTGAATTCCTCCCTAAGGTTGTATCCCCCTTTCATCTCAATCAGGATATCTCCTTACCTTCTTTTTATCCTCATCCAGTTCACCAATGTGAAAAGGATTTGCACTTGTTAGATCTGGTGAGAGCACTCAGATTCTACATTTCTCGTACGGCGCCCCTGCGCCGCTCGGATGCACTCTTTGTCCTTGTCGCTGGCCAGCGTAAAGGGTCACAGGCTTCCAAATCAACCCTGGCTCGGTAAATCAAGGAGCCAATTATCGAAGCTTACCGTTCGGCTGGGCTTCCGGTTCCCTCAGGGCTGAAGGCCCATTCTACCAGAGCCGTGGGCGCGTCCTGGGCTTTGAGGCACCAGGCTACGGCTCAGCAGGTGTGTCAGGCGGCTACCTGGTCGAGCCTGCACACTTTCACGAAGCACTATCAGGTGCATACCTATGCTTCGGCGGATGCCAGCCTAGGTAGACGAGTCCTTCAGGCGGCGGTTGCCCACCTGTAGGAAAGGGCCGTTTTTCGGCTCTCTTACGAGGTATTATTTTACCCACCCAGGGACTGCTTTTGGACGTCCCAATTGTCTGGGTCTCCCAATAGAGCGAAAAAGAAGAACGGAATTTTGTTTACTTACCGTAAATTCCTTTTCTTCTAGCTCTAATTGGGAGACCCAGCACCCGCCCCTGTTTTTTTGTGTACACATGTTGTTCATGTTGAATGGTTTCAGTTCTCCGATGTTCCTTTGGATTGAAGTTACTTTAAACCAGTTTGTAATTATATTTCCTCCTTCTTGCTTTTGCACCAAAACTGAGGAGCCCGTGGGAGCACGGGGGGTGTATAGGCAGAAGGGGAGGGGCTTAACACTTTTGAGTGTAATACTTTGTGCTGCCTCCGGAGGCATAGCCTATACACCCAATTGTCTGGGTCTCCCAATTAGAGCTAGAAGAAAAGGAATTTACGGTAAGTAAACAAAATTCCGTTCTTTGCAACTAGTACAGTAAATAGAATGAGGTTTCCAAGTTCGACATACAGTATATCCAATGCACCGTGGCGACGAGCTCATTGAGAGTCTATTGTCAGTTTTCTACATCACCCTGAACCTCATGAAAGGGTATTGTTAGATTCCCCTTTCAAAAGAGTCCAAGGGAAAATACGGCCTTTTCAACCCCAGATGGATGTTTCCAGTATGTCTGCATACCATTTGGGCTACAAGAAGCTGCATCCATCTTCCAGAGAGCCATGGAATGAGTCCTAGCTACCCAAAAGAAATATGTAGTGTTCTATCTGGATGACATTGTTATCTTCAGCTAGGATTCGTGAAACCATCGGGGCAATGCCCAGGCAATATTTGATGCCTTAAAGAGGGCGGCTTTTTTCATCAAATTGAATAAATGTGCCGTCTGGATGTAAGAAGCCAGATACTTAGGCTGTGTCTTCAGCAGGGGTGAGATCAAAAGCCAAGTGATTAAGGTAGACACCAACCAGAACTGTCCAGATTCACTCTCAAAGAAACAACTTAGGGCTTTCCTGAGCATCATGGCCTACCATTGTCGCTTTATCCTGAACTTACCCTGACTGACCTCCTAAGGCCACAAAGTTGGCTATGGCCAAGTGGTCTCCAGAAGGGGAGACAGCCTACCAATAACTGAAGCTAGCCCTGTGTTGGTGGCACCGGACCTCAATAAGGAATTTGTGGTCCAGATGGACGCATCAGAGGTCTAGTTAGGTGCCGTCTTGTACACAAGAAGTGAATGGCAAGAAACGCCTAATAATGTACCTGAGCAGTAAGCTGTCTTAGGCCTCTTTCACACATCAGTGATTCTGGTACTTATGTGACAGTTTTTATACGTACCAGAATCACTGACATACACTGACATTAAAATCAATGGGTCTGTGCACTATTAATTTTTCACTGACTGTGTCTCGGTGCGGGCGTACACGCATTTCCGTATGGAGATATGTCCGTTTTTTCTGCCATCTCTGATGTCCCATTTTGTGTGTGTGTGTGTGTGTGTGTGTGTGTGTGTGTGTCTTGCTTTATGGAGACTTGACAAAGCTGCCTGGCTGTTTTGTTTAACCCCTTCACGACCGCGGGCAGTAAAATTACGTCCTATTTTAACGTGACTTAACGACCAGGGACGTAATTTTACTGCCTAAACTTCATTTGATTGCCGTGGCCATAGCAACGGCTTTCAAATGATGTCCCCTGCTGTTTCTTACAGCAGGGGACATTTGCTTGACCTCAGGGGGGGTGGCATCGCCACCCCCCATAGGCGATCGATGTGATTGGCTGTTCAAATCGGAACCGCCAATCACATTGATCACGTTGTTTTCGGCAAAAAAAAATGCCAAAAATAGTGTGATCTTGTAAAATCCAGCTAGGACCGGGGCTGCAGCAGCTCCGATCATTGGCTGGAAGCAAGCAGACACCGTGGCCCCCCCTGCAGCACTGATTGGAGCGATCGTGCTATGACGCGCAATCGCTCCAATCAGTGTGCAGTGGGGCGGTCTGATCTGCCTGTGGCTGCCCTCCCCAGGCCTGTGCTGGTCTGGGGACCCTCCCCCAACATGTCTGCAGCGTGCAGCACTGGCTGGTACTAGTGGTACCACGCCACCGCTGCTGCTGCCGCTGCTGTCACGTCACGGAGCAGGAGCAGGAGCGGTGAGTATTGTGCTCACCTTGCAGCCCCTGCGCGCTTCCGTAATGGCCCCTGCTCGTGCCCCCCTGCGATCTGCCCCCCCCGACATCCCGATCTGCCCCCCGCCATCTCTATTCTGCAGCTAATCCGGTATCCCTCCTCCCCTGCTTTCTTGCAGCCCCTGCGCGCTCTTGTGATTTGCTCCTGCGCGCTCCCGTAATGGCCCCTGCTCGTGCCCCGCTGCGATCTGCCCCCCGCCATCCCGATCTGACCCCCGACATCCCGATCTTCCCCCCCACATCCCGATCTGCCCTCCGACATCCCGATCTGCCCCCCCCGACATCCCGATCTGCCCCCAGACATCCCGATCTGCCCCCAGACATCCCGATCTGCCCCCAGACATCCCGATCTGCCCCCAGACATCCCGATCTGCCCCCAGACATCCCGATCTGCCCCCAGACATCCCGATCTGCCCCCAGACATCCCGATCTGCCCCCAGACATCCCGGTCTGCCCCCAGACATCCCGGTCTGCCCCCAGACATCCCGGTCTGCCCCCCGACATCCCAATCTGCCGGCCTCCCCCGTGATCTCTATTCTGCAGCTCCTCCGGTATCTCCCTCCTCTGCTCTCCCTCCTCTGCTGTCCCCCTCTGCTGTCCCCCTCTGCTGTCCCCGTCCCCCTCTACTGTCCCCGTCCCCCTCTGCTGTCCCCCCGACGTCCTCTTACCTGTCTTCACCGGCCGATCACATCTGCCTCCATCGCTGGGTCCTTCTTCCTGGGTCTTCTGCTGAGCTGTCCAACTTCCTGCCTGCTGGCTGCTGCTGTAAAGCTGTCCCTTGCCTTCTGTTCCTCCTGCTAATCCTCTGGGTACTGTGAGTATAACTTTTTTTTTTTTTTCTTTTTTTTTCCTCTATCCCCTTTCTATTTTTACACCTCATGCGTCCGTGCGTCCCGCCGAGCGCTGATCAGGGATGCAGATAACGTATCTGCATCCGTGGTCAGTTTTCGGTGGGACTTTTTTTCCCGTATTCCCGACGCTTTTTGTATCGCATCTGTCCCTGCGTCCCGACGAGCGCTGATCAGGGATGCACATAACGGATCGGCATCCCTGCTCAATTTTTGGCGTGACAAAAAGCATCGGGGATACGGAAAAAAAAGTCACGCCAAAAATTGAGCAGGGATGCCGATCCGTTATGTGCATCCCTGATCAGCGCTCGGCGGGACGCACGGACTGATGCAATACAAAAAGCGGCTGATCAGTGCACCGCCTCTGTGCGTTTGAAAAGTCAAATGGCGTTCCTTGTCTTCTGAGCCCCGCCATGCGCCCAAACAATTGATTTCCACCACATGTGAGGTATCTGCGTACTCGGGAAAAATTGCACAATACGTTTTATGGTGCATTTTTTCCTGATACCGTTGTAAAAAGAAAAAAAAAAAAGCTACCTTGTTGCTGCAAAAATTTAAAAAAAAAATTTAAAAAAAATAAATAATTTTCACGGTTCAACGTTATCAACTTTCAGTGGAGCCCCTGGGGTTACAAGGGGCTCACTAAACATCTAGATAAATTCCTTGAGGGGTCTAGTTCCAAAATGGGGTAATTTGTGGGGGAGCTCCACTGTTTAGGCACCATGGGGGGGGTCTAAAAATGTGACATGGCGTCCGCTAATGATTCCAATCAATTTTGCTGTCAAATGGTGCCCTTCTCTTCTGAGCCCCGCCATGCGCCCAACAATTACTTTCCACCACATGTGAGGTATCTGCGTACTCAGGAGAAAATGGACAATACGTTTTATGGTGCATTTTTTCCTGATACCCTTGTGAAAAAAAAGCTACCTAGTTGAAGCAACAGTTTTGTGGTAAAAAAAAAATTTTTTCTTTTCACGGTTCAACGTTATAAACTTCTGTGAAGCCCCCAGGTGTTCAAAGTGCTCATCAAACATCTAGAAAAAATATTTGAGGGCTCTAGTTTCCAAAATGGGGTCACTTGTGGGGGAGCTCCATTGTTTAGGCACCTCAGGGGGTCTTCAAACCCGACATGGCGTCCGCTAATTAGTGCAGCTAATTTTGCGTTCAAAAATTCAAATGGCGCTCCTTGCCTTCCGAGCACTGCCGTGTGTCCAAACATTTGATTTCCACCACATATGAGGTATCTGCATACTCAGGAGAAAATGGACAATACATTTTATGTTGCATTTTTTCCCGATACCCTTGTGAAAAAAAAGCTACCTAGTTGAAGCAACAGTTTTGTGGTAAAAAATGTTTTTTTTCTTTTCACGGTTCAACGTTATAAACTTCTGTGAAGCCCCCAGGTGTTCAAAGTGCTCATCAAACATCTAGAAAAAATATTTGAGGGCTCTAGTTTCCAAAATGGGGTCACTTGTGGGGGAGCTCCATTGTTTAGGCACCTCAGGGGGTCTTCAAACCCGACATGGCGTCCGCTAATGAGTGCAGCTAATTTTGTGTTCAAAAATTCAAATGGCGCTCCTTGCCTTTCGACCTCTGCCGTGCACCCAAACAATTGATTTTTACCACATATGGGGTATCAGCGTACTCAGGAGAAAATGCACAATAAATTGTAGGGTGCACTTTCTCTTTTCTCCCTTGTAAAAATGAAAATTTTATGGCTAAAGTAACATTTTTGTGTTAAAAAGTAAAATTTTCATTTTTTCCTTCCACATTGCTTTGGTTCCTGTGACGCACCTAAAGGGTTAATAAACTTCTTGGATGTGGTTTTGAGCAGTGTGAGGGGTGCAGTTTTTAGAATGGTGTCACTTTTGGGTATTTTCTGTCACCTCGGCCTCTCAAAGTCACTTAAAATGTGATGGGGTCCCTAAAAAAAATATTTTGTAAATTTTGTTGGAAAAATTAGAAATTGCTGATGAACTTTGACCCCTTCTAACTTCCTAATGAAAAAAAAATTTCTTTCGAAAATTGCGCTGATGT
Source organism: Anomaloglossus baeobatrachus (assembly GCF_048569485.1). Taxonomy (NCBI): domain Eukaryota; kingdom Metazoa; phylum Chordata; class Amphibia; order Anura; family Aromobatidae; genus Anomaloglossus; species Anomaloglossus baeobatrachus. The sequence continues at coordinate 265,313,208 of NC_134358.1, read as the reverse complement.
TAAGTTGACAAGTGGGAAATGTTATTTAGTAACTATTTTGTGTGACATATCTTTCAGATTTATGGGCATAAATTTTCAAAGTTTGAAAATTGCGAAATTTTCCAAATTTTCGCACAATTTCCTAAATTTTCACAAATAAACGCAAAAAGTATCGGCCTAAATTTACCACTGTCATGAAGTACAATATGTCACGAAAAAACAATGTCAGAATCGCCAGGATCCGTTGAAGTGTTCCAGAGTTATAACCTGTCAAAGTGACACTGGTCAGAATTGCAAAAAATGGCCCGGTCATTAGGGTGTTTTAGTGGCCGGGGGTGAAGGGGTTAATGACAGTTGTGATTTGTCAAAAAAATCACAGCTGTCATCAAGCCCAAAGTTAGTAATGGGTATGGGTCTATGAGAGCCCCCATTACTAACCATGTAAGTAAAAAGAAATAAACCCAAAACACAGAGAAAAATTGTTTAACCCCTTCACCCCCGGCCACTAAAACACCCTAATGACCGGGCCATTTTTTGCAATTCTGACCAGTGTCACTTTGACAGGTTATAACTCTGGAACGCTTCAACGGATCCTGGCGATTCTGACATTGTTTTTTCGTGACATATTGTGCTTCATGTCAGTGGTAAATTTAGGCCGATAGTTTTTGCGTTTATTTGTGAAAATTTAGGAAATTTGGCGAAAATTTTGAAAATTTCGCAAATTTCAAACTTTGAAAATTTATGCCCATAAATCTGAGAGATATGTCACACAAAATAGTTACTAAATAACATTTCCCACTTGTCTACTTTACATCAGCGCAATTTTCGAAACAATTTTTTTTTCCGTTAGGAAGTTAGAAGGGGTCAAAGGTCATCAGCAAATTCTCATTTTTCCAACAAAATTTACAAAATAATTTTTTTAGGGACCACATCACATTTGAAGTGACTTTGAGAGGCCGAGGTGACAGAAAATACCCAAAAGTGACCCCATTCTAAAAACTACACCCCTCACACTGCTCAAAACCACATCCAATAAGATTATTAACCCTTTAGGTGCTTCACAGGAACCAAAGCAATGTGGAAGGAAAAAATGAAAATTTTACTTTTTAACACAAAAATGTTACTTTAGCCATAAAATTTTCATTTTTACAAGGGAGAAAAGAGACAATGCACCCTACAATTTATTGTGCATGTTCTCCTGAGTACGCTGATACCCCATATGTGGTAAAAATCAATTGTTTGGGCGCACGGCAGAGCTCGGAAGGGAAGGAGCGCCATTTGAATTTTTGAACGCAAAATTAGCTGCACTCATTAGCGGACGCCATGTCGGGTTTGAAGACCCCCTGAGGTGCCTAAACAATGGAGCTCCCCCATAAGTGACCCCATTTTGGAAACTAGAGGCCTCAAATAATTTTTCTAGATGTTTGGTGAGCACTTTGAACCCCTGGGGGCTTCACAAAAGTTTATAGCGTTGAGCCGTGAAAAGAAAAAAAAAATTTTTACCACAAAACGGTTGCTTCAACTAGGTAGCTTTTTTTTCACAAGGGTAACAGGAAAAAATGCACCATAAAATGTATTGTGCATTTTCTCCTGAGTACGCAGATACCTCATATGTGGTGGAAAGTAATTGTTTGGGCGCATGGCGGGGCTCAGAAGAGAAGGAGCGCCATTTGACAGCAAAATTGGTTGGAATCATTAGCGGACACCATGTCACGTTTGGAGACCCCCTATGGTGCCTAAACAGTGGAGCTCCCCCACAAGTGACACCATTTTGGAAACTAGAGCCCTCAAATAATTTTTCTAGATGTTTGGTGAGCACTTTGAACCCCTGGGGGCTTCACAAAAGTTTATAGCGTTGAGCCGTGAAAAGAAAAAAAAAATTTTTTACCACAAAACGGTTGCTTCAACTAGGTAGCTTTTTTTTTCACAAGGGTAACAGGAAAAAATGCACCATAAAATTTATTGTGCATTTTCTCCTGAGTACGCAGATACCTCATATGTGGTGGAAAGTAATTGTTTTAGCGCATGGCGGGGCTCAGAAGAGAAGGAGCGCCATTTGACTTTTCAAACGCACAGACGCAGTGCACTGATCGGCCGCTGCAGGACGCACGGTCGGATGCGATAAAAAAAAGCGTCGGGGATACGTAAAAAAAAAAGTCACGCCAAAAATTGACCATGGATGCAGATACGTTATCTGCATCCCTGATCAGCGCTCGGCGGGACGCACGTACGGATGCGATACAAAAAGCGTCGTGAATACGGAAAAAAAAGTCACGCCAAAAATTGACCATGGATGCAGATACGTTATGTGCATCCCTGATCAGCGCTTGGCGGGACGCACGGACGGATGCGATACAAAAAGCGTCGCAAATACGGAAAAAAGTCACGCCAAAAATTGAGCAGGGATGCCGATCCGTTATCTGCATCCCTGATCAGCGCTCGGCGGGACGCACGGACGGATGCGATACAAAAAGCGTCGTGAATACGGAAAAAAAAGTCACGCCAAAAATTGACCATGGATGCCGATCCGTTATCTGCATCCCTGATCAGCGCTTGGCGGGACGCACGGACGGATGCGATACAAAAAGCGTCGGGGATACGGAAAAAAAAGTCACGCCAAAAATTGAGCAGGGATGCCGATCTGTTATCTGCATCCCTGATCAGCGCTTGGCGGGACGCACGGACGGATGAGGTGTAAAAATGGACAGGGGATACGGAAAAAAAAAAAAAAGTTATACTCACAGTACCCAGAGGACTAGCAGGAGGATCACTGACCAGAAGAGCTGCAGAGGAACAGATGGCAGAGAGATGGACAGCTTTACAGGAGCAGCAGGCAGATCAGCAGAATGCCCAGGAAGGACCCAGCGATGGACGCAGATGTGATCAGGCCGGTGAAGACAGGTAAGAGGACGTCGGGTGAGAGCAGAGGGGGGGGTGAGAGCAGAGGGGGATGGGGGAGAGCAGAGGGGGAGGGGGGGGAGAGCAGAGGGGGAGGGGGGGAGAGCAGAGGGGGAGACCGGAGAGGGAGCTGCAGAAGCAGAATAGAAATAATGGGGGAGGCAGTCAGATCGCGGGGGGAGCGGATCGGGATGTCGGGGGGGGGGGGTGGTTGGGGGGAGCAGATCGCAGGGGGGGCACGGCAGGGGCTATCACGGCAGCGCGCAGGGGCACCACAGGAGCGCGCACGGGCTGCAAAGTGAGCACAGTACTCACTTTGCAGCAGCAGCGGTGACCTCAGCAGCAGCGGTGGTAGCAGATCGGGATGCCGGGGGGGCAGATCGGGGCGTAGGGGGGCAGATCGGGGGGGGCACGGGCAGGGGCCTTCACGGGAGCGCGCAGGGGCCTTCACGGGAGCGCGCAGGGAGCGGAATACTTACCATTAGAGCTGCAGCGGCGGAGACATCTGAGGCGGCGGCAGCAGCAGCGGTGGCGTGGTACCAAAAGTACCAGCCACTCCACGCTGCAGACATGTTGGGGGAGGGCTCACAGGCCAGCACAGGCCTGGGGAGGGCGGCCACCGGCAGATCAGACCGCCCCACTGCACACTGATTGGAGCGATTGCGCGTCATAGCACGATCGCTCCAATCAGTGCTGCAGGGGCTGGGGGCGGCATGTTTGAGGTCCACCTATGATATGCTGCTGCAGCTGCGGCATCTCATAGCTGGATCTCACAGGATCGCACTAATTCGGGCATTATTTTTGCCGAAATTAGTGCGATCGATGTGGTTGGCGGTTCAGATTTGAACAGCCAATCACATCGATCGTCGATAGGGGGTGGCGATGCCGCCCCCCCTGGGGTCAAGCAAAGGTCCCCTGCTGTAAGAAACAGCAGGGGACATCATTTGAAAGCCGTTGCTATGGCCACGGCAATCAAATGAAGTTTAGGCCGTAAAATTACGTCCCTGGTCGTTAAGTCACGTTAAAATAGGACGTAATTTTACGGCCCGCGGTCGTGAAGGGGTTAAAGTCTCCTTTCGTGCATCCCTCAAACACGACACGTGAGTTGTATCCCTACAGTATGTGTATATATTTGGATATGCATGTGCTCTATATATATATATATATATATATATATATATATATATATATATATATATATATATATATATATATATATATATATATATAATGTATATATAATATATTATTATATTACATTACACATACACAGTGGGTACGAAAAGTATTCAGACCCCTTTAAAATTTTTACTCTGTTTCATTGCAGCCATTTGGTAAACTTAAAAGTTGTTGTTTTTTTTTTTTTTGTACACTCTGCAGCCCATCTTGACAAAGAGAAAAACAGAAATGTAGACATTTTTGCAAATATATCAAACAAAAAAACCTTAAATTTCACATGGTCATAAGTATTCAGACCCTTTTTATTATTATTTTATTATTTATTTATCTTTGTTCAGACACTCATAATTAAGTCACATGCTGTCCATTTCCTTGTGATCCTCCTTGAGACTCCTTCATTGGAGTCCAGCAGTGTTTAATTAAACTGATAGGACTTGGTTTGGAAAGGCACACACCTGTCTATATAAGAGCTCACAGTGCATGTCAGACCAAATGAGAATCATGAGGTCAAAGGAACTGCCCAAGGAGCTCAGAGACAGAATTGTGGCAAGGCACAGAATCTGTCCAAGGTTACAAACGAATTTCTGCAGTACTCAAGGTTCCTAAGAGTACAGTGACCTCCATAATCCTTAAATGGAAGAAGTTTGGGACCACCAGAACTCTTCTTAGACCTGGCCGTCCAGCCAAACTGAGCAATTTGGGGAGAAGAGCCTTGATGAGAGAGGTGAAGAAGAACCCCAAGATCACTGTAGCTGAGCTCCAAAGATGCAGTAGGGAAATTGTGGAACTTTCTACCAAGTCAACTATCACTGCAGCTCTTCACCAGTCGGGCCTTTATGGCAGAGTGGCCCAACGGAAGAATCTCCTCCGTGCAAGACATATAAAAGCCCACATACAGTTTGCAAAAAAATACATGAAGGACTCCCAGACTATGAGAAATAAGATTCTCTGGTCTGATGAGACAAAGATGGAATGTTTTGGTGATAATTCTGAGCAGTATGTGTGTAAAAAATCAGGTACTGCTCATCACCTGCCCAATACAATCCTAACAGTGAAACTTTGTGGTGGCAGCATCATTCTATGGGGTTGTTTGTCAGCTGCAGGGACAGGATGACTGGTTGCAATTGAAGGAAAGATTAATGTGGCCAAGTACAGAGAGATCCTGGAAGAAAACCTTTTCCAGAGTGCTCTGAACCTCAGACTTGGTCGATGGTTCACCTTCCAACAAGACAATGACCCTAAGCAGACAGCTAAAATAACAAAGGAGTGGCTTCAGAACAATTCTGTGACCATTCTTAACTGGACAAGCCAGAGCCCTGACCTAAACCCAATTGAGCATCTCTGGAGAGACCTGGAAATGGCTGTCCATCAACATTCACCATCCAATATGATGGAACTGGAGAAGATCTGCAAGGAAGAATTGAAGAGGATCCCCAAATCCAGGTGTGAAACACTTGTTGCATCATTCCCAAGAAGGCTCATGGCTGTACTAGGTCAAAAGGGGTGTGTGACTGGGTATGCGACAGAGCAGTAAGGGATGCCAGGCCGAGGAATAATCCAAAGGGCTTTATTGGAACCACAAAGATAAAGCACCAAACGTGAATATAAATCCTTAAAGTCTGCAAGGAGTCTACAACAAAACAGATCCGGGGGCGCCTCCCGTTTTTCCGACGCCGGGGAAAATATGGCAATGGTCCTTATATGACTTCCTTGAGTCCAACTGAGTGAACAACAAAACGCAATCCCACGTGGCCACTGATCTCCAATCTGTAACAGTCCATACTCAGGCACTAGGATTTAGCCTCAGCTATAGATCCTAGTCTTTCTCCAGCCGAGATCCAACTAACTAACTAACATGGGTCTCATTGTTGCCCACTCCTGGGATCAGCCCCTTAGGTGGGCAGAAGGGCCCACCTCCCCCTGGACATTTGATACATGAAAGGACTCTAGATATTGTGGATTGGAGGAGTCCCATGCTGAGAAGAACAAACAATATCCCACCAGAAGCAGTACAAAGGAGGGACAGACTATTACACCATGAGCACAGGCAGGGTAGGGACACGCTGTTACAGGGTGCTTCTACTCAATACTGAGCAAAGGGTCTGAATACTTATGACCATGTGATATTTCAGTTTTTCTTATTTAATGAATTTGCAAAAAGTTCTACATTTCTGTTTGGGTTTTTTTCTGTCAACATAGGGTGCAGAGGGTACATTAATGAGAAAAAAATGAGCTTTTTTGAATTTACCAAATGACTGCAATGAAACAGAGTGAAACATTTAAAGGGGTCTGATACCCACTGTATATATACAGCTCTGGCAAAAAATTAAGAGACCATGGTCAAATTTTCAGTTTTTCTGATTCTTCTCTTTATAGGTAAATTTTTGAGTAAAATGTAAGTTCTTTTATTCTGTAAACTGACAACATGTCTCCGAATTTCCAAGCAAAAAAATTTTATGTATTTTCTGAAAATGAGAAATGGTCAAAAAAAATGCATTGCTTTCAGAGACCTCAAATAATGCAAAGATAACAAGTTCATAATCGTTTAGAAACAACGATACTAATGTTTTAACTCAGGAATAGTTCAGAGATCAATATTTTGTGGAATAACCATGATTCTTAATCACAGCTTTCATGTGTCTTGGCATGCTTTCCACCAGTCTTTCACATTGCATTTGGGTAACCTTATGCCACTCCTGGCGCAAAAATGTAAGCAGTTCTTGTTTGGCTTGTGATTATCCATCTTCCTCTTGATTACATTCCAGAGGTTTTCAATGAGGTTCAGGTCTGCAGATTGGGCTGGCCATGACAGGGTTTTGATGTGGTGGTCCTTCATCCACACATTGTCCTAGCTGTGTTGGTATGGCGCATTGTCCTGCTGGAAAAACTAGTCCTTACAGTTGGGGAACATTGCCTGAGCAGAAGGAAGCAACTGTTTTTCCAGGATAATCTTGTATGTGGCTTGATTCAGACGTCCTTCGCAAAGATTAACCTGCCCAATTCCAGCTTGCTGAAGTATCCCCAGATTATCACCGATCCTCCACCAAATTTCACAGTGGGTGAAAACACACTGTGGCTTGTACTCCTCTCTAGGTCTCCATCTAAGCATTAGACGACCAGGTGTTGGGCAAAGCTGAAAATTAGGTAAGGAAAATTCAACAAACATCTTTGCAAAGGACATATGAATCAAGCCACAGACTGTCTAGGAGTTGAATGATGCTTTCATCTAGGTCTGGGAGGAGATCTTTCAGGAGAACATCCGCTGTCTCATCAGGAGCATGCCCAGGTGTTGCAATGAGGTCATACAGGCATGTGGTGGCCACGTGCACTACTGAACATCATTTTTTTTTGTCGAGGCATTTCCAATGAAGTTGGATCTGCCTCTAACTTGATTTTCAATTTTGATTTGGAGTATCATACCGAATTCAGACCTCCATGGGATATTTAATTTTGATTAACATCATTGTTCTGTTTCATTGTTCTCAATACATTCCACTATGTAATGAATAAAGATTTTCAACTGGAGTAATTCATTAATTGAGATCTAGGATGTGGTATTTTATGTATTTATTTTTTTATATATATTCACCTGTCGGTCCCCATCTTTACCTCTGCTGGGTCCAGTCTCCAAGCCTTCAAGTCCTGTGTTGGCAACAAACAGAGAACAACGCATTACTGCTGCGACAAGTGATTTCTGGGCACTGATGGGGCATTTTCTTAGGCTGGCATCACACAAGCATATGGCATCTGAATCGAGAGCATCGGATGTGATATGCTAATCACCCTGAGCTTAGGCTCTGCTGCGAGCGTAATCCAAGTGTCATGGTACTGTGATCGGATCTTGCGATTGGTAAGCAGCTGTGGAGGAGAGGGAGAGATTAGTTTCTCCCTAGTCTCCGCATCCTGTCTGTGCATATATCACACTGCACTCGGATGTTCACTCGAACCCATAGACTTGTATGGGTGCGAGTGCAAGAAACTCAGTCGATCGCAGCATCCTGTGATTTTTTTTCCTCGGTCGTATTAGAACTCGCAGATATGAGCTGCCTGATTCATTAACATTAGGCCAAGTACAATGTGAGATTTTCTCACATTGCACTCATGCCAGTCATACGCCAGTGTGACGGCGACCTTAGAGAGGAAAAATGTACTGGACAAGCTTTTTATATACCTTTTTTATATGATTTTGACTATGGAAAAATGCTACATCTAAAGTGAAGATTTTTCCTTTTCTTACAGAATGAGCAGTCTTGTCCAGCTTGTGAATAGCTTGAAATGCCGGATGGAAGCACCTGACTATGAAATGGTAAAGATCTATTTAGACTCACATTGATTGCCATCTACAAGATTTCATTTTATTTTCTAACATTTTTAAATTACTAAGCACTCTTAACAGTTTTGCATACCTGGAGGTTTAGTCCCCAATATTTGTTTTGTGGGGTGTTTTTTTTTTTTTTTTATCCAAAAAGTTGCAGTTTTCCTTTGTAAGTGCAGCATTCACACAAACGCCAGTAATAATGGCTACTTTTCAGGAAATGGTCCTTAAAGGGAATCTGTCACCACTTTTTACACTATTAATATGGGCATACAGGTTATAGAATGCTGACAATAGTCTTACCTTTATGTCTCATATAAGATACCTTGTTAATGAAATATCATCTTTTTTCACTTTATCTAAATTAACTCTTCCAGGCTATGGGGCACATGCTGCCTTGAGGATAACTCCGCCTCCAGAGATTATTTTCAATAAAATGGGCCTTAAAAGTGTGAGGCAAGTAACTGACACAGAACAGGAGAAATAAAATTTGACTGCTTTCAAACACATTTTTTGCAGCTCCCTGATCTTTGCTTCATTGCAACACTGTCTGCCTGTGAAATGGAGGCTGAAGCTGAGAGGCACCTGGAGAAGTGTCAGTTATAATACACACCGCTCTGCAGTGAGACCAGTCATCACACTGCTAACACCCCTTTTATTTAAAATAAGATCTGGAGGTGGGGTTATCTTCCAGGCAGCATCCGCCCCATAGCCTGGAAGAGCTCATTTACATAAAGTGATAAAAGATGATATTTCAACAAGGCATCTGACATGAGACCTACAGGTATGGCTTTTTTCAGCATTCCATAACCTATCTGCAGATATTAATAGTGTAAAAAGATCAAAGTGTTGACAGATTCCCTTTAATTGCTTAGAAGAAATGTTTACTAATTAGTCTCTGCTTATATTTGCACTACATTAATAGGGCCATCTAGGATAGTGGATTCTCTTTCAGTCTGGCTGCGTATATCTGGACTACCGTATTTTTCGGACTATAAGACGTATCAAACCATAAGACGCACCCTGGTTTTAGAGGAGGAAAATAGGAAAATAAAATTTTAAGCTAAAAATGTGGTCATGACACACTGTTATGGGGCGAGGATCTGCTGCCTACACTGTTATGGGGTAATGTCCCCAAATTCTCTGCTAAGGTATCCCATCCTGGTAATGATCCTCCTGCCTTGTATATGTACCCTATCCTGGTATATGCCCTTATCCTGCTATATACCCCCATCCTACTATATACCCCCATCCTGCTATATACCCCCATCCTGCTATATACTGCCATCCTGCTATATGCCCTTATCCTGCTATATACCCCCATCCATCCTGCTATATGGCCCCATCCTGCTATATGGCATGTATCCTGTATCACACAAAGAAATAAACATTTATACTCACCTTTCCTCGCTCCATGCAGCATCGCTCCTCCCCCTGTCTGTGGCGGCAGTAGCGCCGCTGATCTGAGTGGAGCCGTCAATGTTCCCTGCAGCATCGCTCGTCCTGCTGTCTGCCGGTCAGCTGACCTGCGTGACTAGCGGTGCGCACAGCGATGACGTCATCGCTGTGCTCACCGCTCGCTACACAGATCAGCTGCCCGGCAGACAGGAGGAGATTGCGGTGCTGCAGGGGAACGGTGATGGGTGAGTGTACTGATTCACTGCCCCCGGCGCTGACCTGTGTGGCGCTGTTCCCCTGCAGCATCGCGATGTCCTCCTGTGTGCCGACTGATTTGTGTGGAGAGCACGCACAGTGATGACGTCATCTCTGTGCTCACCGCTCGCTACACAGATCAGCTGGCCGGCAGACAGGAGGAAATAGCGGTGCTGCAGGGGAACGGTGACGGGTGAGTGTACCGTACTTATTCACTGCCCCCCCCGTGCTGCTGATAATGCGCGGGGGGCAGTGAATACAGCTGCACATGATCACTCCAGGCTATAGTTGCCAGGGGTGATCAAGGCTGGCTGTTTAATATGCGCACCCCCCACCTATCATTCCGCCCACCTGTCAGCGTTGGCTTCAGCGCTGAGAGATGATGGGCGTGCATATGTAATGAGCGGGCCCACGTGGTCACGGCAGACGCTGCTACAGCCTGCTCGTGCCGCCGATGACCCGCTCCACCGCAGCACCCTCATTCCCGGCCGCAGTCCTATATTCAGACCATATGATGCACCCCCTACTTTCCCCCAACATTTGGGGGGAAAAAAAAGTGCGTCTTATGGAAATAGTATTTTTAGAACTGTTAGGTTGACCTAACGGTCACAGCTGTTGCCAGCGATGTCCGAATGCAGAGAAGGTACCGGTGACCCCCCCTCTGCTACTCCGTCTCAATGAAAACAAGCGAACGCCGTTATACACATAAGACTGGAGATGTGCGGCTCCGAATAGAAAGTGTATTGGTATTGTTTACATTACAAAGTTATACAAAGTTGATTAGGGCGTAACTATGCAACATACATATTCATTAAAGGCGTGAATTACATATTCCCAGCAAGAGAAATTAATATAATGACTTATACTCCAATAACAAGATGTTTTTCAGTCGTCTCTAAGTCAAAACATTCTGCGTCCTTGAAGTTGGTCTCACAGTTTATTACGCAAATAAGTCTGGTTCGGTCTTGTCAGGGAGAATGAATTTCTATTATTTTCTAAGTCAGTGAAAAAGGTTAACTCTTTCCTCACAATCCCCCCTATTGGCGTGATTGATGGACAGGGGGCCATCGAGAAGCTTTGGACTATAGAGAAAGCAGGCTAGCCTCCAGATACTTTCTGAGCCGCGGGTGTGCTCAGGGAGTGTCGTCTCACATCCGTCACCCAGGACTGCCTGCATGCCTCTCGATAGGAGTTTCATCATGATACGCCAAGGTGATTTCTAGAGGAAAGAGTAGAGAAGAGAAAAAAGGCATATTAGTGATTTCTTACGGGTGCTGAATAATCATTGTATCTACATTGCTTCAAGCAGCGGGAAAACAAAGCCATTAGCAACTTGAACACTACATAAGCAACTAGTAAACAGAGTAACACTTGGAACACTGATAGTCTGTTGTAACAGCCTCCCCATTGAAACACTTTGTTTATTGGGACTGGTATGGCTAAGTATGGCATGGAAGAGGCTGTCACAAGTGCGTGTGTACATATCCAGCAGTCTGTGATCTCAAGTTTTTCAGCTAACACTTCATGATGGGTCTCAAATGAATTCTGCCGTGGTGTAGAAGGCCCCAAAAAGGGAGTACACATAGAAATACTTATCAGCAGTATTAGGCCTTCTTGCAGTGGCTGGCATGGACCCATGTCGATCTCCCCTCAAGTTTGACGGAGGTTGGAGTGGTCAGCTGGACAGTCAAAGGCCCATCGAATCGTGGCTCAAGGGTCTTTCTCACGTGCTTCTTTAGGTAGACCCGGTCACCAGGCTTTAGAGAGTGGGTTCCTGGAATGGCATCAGGATCAGGTAGAGAAGAGTAGACCCTTTGGTGGGTTTCAGTTAGTCTGTTCTGCAGGGAAACAACATAAGATGTTAGGCTATCACATTGCAGGTGTAACTCCTGCGGGAAGTAGCATCCTAATCTGGGTGCACTACCAAAGAGTATTTCAAATGGTGAGAGCCTGTGCTTTCCCTGCGGGGTGGTCCTTACAGAGTAAAGAGCTATGGGGAGACATTCTGTCCATGGTCTACCAGTCTCCTCCACTGCCTTGGCTAGTTTGAGCTTTAGAGTGCCATTTAACCTTTCCACTTTCCCTGATGATTGTGGGTGGTAAGGCGTGTGTAAGGCTGACTGCATGCCTAACAGGACACAGGTGTTCTGAAAAACTTGTCCAGTGAAATGAGTACCTCGGTCTGACTTTATGACTTCAGGGAGTCCAAACTGAGGCACCAGCTCACAGGCCAATTTCTTTGCTGTAATTCGGGCTGTGGCTGAACTGACAGGGTAGGCCTCTGGCCATCCTGAGAAGAGGTCTACACAGACAAGTACAAACTCGTAGATGCCATGTTTTGGCAACTGTATATAGTCTATTTATACTCTTTGAAATGGGGCAAACGTCTTTGGCATGTGTCTTTGCAGGGATTTAGTTAGCTGGCCTGGATTGTGTTGTTGACAGATGTGACAATCCTTTATTCTCTGGGAGGCGTATTGTCTGAAGCCGGGGGCTATCCAATATGGTTGCATCTGGTTCATGATTGAGTTTGTGCTACCGTGTGTGGGATAGTGGAGTACTTGGAAAATGGCAGGGAACCAACTGCGTGGCAGGACGGGAAGTCCGTTTAAGCGCCAAATCCCCTCCACCTTTTCTGCCCCCTTGGCCCGCCATCCGGCCTTTTCTTCCTCAGAGGCGTTTTCTTGTGTCTCAAAGAGGTTCTGCATTTCTTCCTCCGTCGTTGACACTGTTTCCGTCTCCTTCAAAGGGAGTAAGGCTGCTTGTTTTGCTGTTTGGTCGGCCAAGCGATTTCCCCTTGCCTCGGGTGTTTGAGCCTTGGTGTGGGCAGCAACCTTTATGATTGCTAGCTGTTTTGGTATCAAGGCTACTTCCATTAGTTTCTTCACTGAAGCTCCATGCCTGATGGGATTTCCTGTTGCTGTCAGGAATCCTCTTGTCTGCCAGATAGTGCCAAAATCGTGCACAATGCCGTGTGCATAGGCTGAGTCCGTGTAGATGTTCGCTGTTCGTTCTTCCAGAAACTCAATTGCCCAGATGAGGGCAAGAAGTTCTGCTTCTTGAGCAGATATGCGTGGAGGTAGCGGTTGTTTGGCTAAGACTGCATATAGAGTCACTACTGCAAATCCGGTGTGGAACTTGCCTGCTTCATCAGCGTATCTGCTACCATCCACAAAAAGTTCAAAGTCTGGATTTGTAAGCGGTGTTGCCTGTATATTGTGCAGGGGCTTTGCCTCATGTTCAATGAGTTCCTGACAATCATGATCAAATGGTGCACTGGTACGTTTGTCACTCTCTTCTGTCCTCTCTTCTGTCCCCCCTTCTAAACTTGTAAAGATCAGCAGATCAGCAAGGTTTAGACTTGTAACTCGAGCAAATGAGATGTTTGGGGGTAGCAACAGCGTGCACTGGAGTCTGACCTGTCTTGCCATGGAGAGGTGTTTCAACTGCACTTGATTGAGAACAGCATAGATGTCATGGCTGGTAAGGATGGTAGTCGGGAAATCGAGTGAGATTTCAGATGCTTTCTGCAGTATATTTGAAACTGCTGTAACGGCACGGACACAGGTTGGTGCTGCTTTTGTGACGTCGTCAAGTTGAGAGGAGTAGTACCCGATTATGTGATGTTTGTCCGTCTTCTGGGTGAGTACTCCTACGGCAAATCCTTGAAGCTCTGCTACGAACAGATTAAAGGTGAGATCATAGTTTGGTAGTGCCAGAGCAGATGCATCAATCACTAGTTCCTTGAGCTTTTGAAAGTTTTGTCAAGCTTCTTCTGTAAGGGAAAAAGGAACATTCTTTGTGCAATCATACAGCGGTTGCATGAGTAGTGACGCATTGGGAATCCACCGTCTGCATTTATCTCTGCTTGCTTTGCATCCTACTTCTGCCAGAAAGGTAAGCATTTCTCTTCACTAGGGAAGCACAGTAGTAAATCATCCACGTACTGGTAGATGTACTGCGAGAGGTAGCGGGAGGGGGGATTGTCTCAGCTGCGGTGGCGTAATTCCAGGCTTGACTGAAACTTTTACTGTGGGCACGGGTAGTGTGCCGAGGTCAGTTTTTTTATGTGGACCAGAGTTTTGCAGGAACTTGTAGAAGTATTTGATCCGTGTTTACTTCACGTGTAACATCAGATTCTGGTTGATCTTCTATCATCTGGAGAGTGCACAGGACTTCTTCTGGGATATCTTTTGGAATTTGCAGGATAGCAGATCCATCTTCATTGTAGACAATCTGAGCTTGTAGTCTTGATAGTAGATCGGCTCCCACTAGGGCATCTCCACCCAGGGGGGACACTAAGAATTTAGACACGAACATGTGTGGTCCCAGTTTCACCTTCAGTGGATGTGTTATTGGGATTATCTGGGCTTGTCCATCAAATCCGGATACTACAGTAGCTTCAGATGAGATGGATCCTTCAGGCACTAGGTTCCTGGGGTTCAGGAGCGTGAGGCTCCTGAGTCCACCAAAGCTCTTATTTCCTTGTTGCCAATGTGAAGGGGGACATGTATAAATGGACCTCTGGCATCCCTATCCCGTGCTGCCGCAAGTCAGGCAGTCTTCTCCTCCTGACTCTCGGGTCGGTTTTGAGTGTCCCTCTTCTTCTTTCTACAGTCTCTGATCACGTCCTCTGACTCCACAATAGTAGCAGGTCGGAGCCTTCTTTCTTGTACCTTCTGGCTGGCCGTCCACTGCTGCTATGACAACTTTCTTGTTGCTCCTTTTATCCTTTGCGTCGGTTTCTAAGCCACTTGCTTTGTTGACTAGAAGATCTATGTCTTCCATGTTCCTCCATTCTGGGCAGCACGCTTTCAATCTTTCTGCCAGAGGTGCATGTATTCCATCCATGAAGGATCTTACCATCAGGCGACGTATTGCACCCGCTTGTAAGTCCAGCCCTTCATTTGCGAATGACTGCATCAATCTGTAGTAAAATAAGCTGACATTCTGCACAGGACCTTGATGCACTGGTCCCATTGTGCCCTTAGTTCTTTGCTCCTGGGCGCAGAAGAGACTGAGTCTTATCATGAAGTCTTGGCCCGATTCCACATTACGGGTATCGTCCGGAGCATGTCCTGTCAGGTGGGCAGTGAGTTTGGCATACAGTTCGGGAGACATTTTAACTCTACACAAACCTTCCATGTCCAACCAAGTGCTTCTGTAGGAGACCTGTATTTGGTTCAGGTAACGTGAAAAACTGACTGGGTTTCTAGTCGGGTCTGGAGCATTTTGCTCTTCTTTCCACTACGGGATAAAGAGGCACTGGTGCTGTGGCTTGTGGCTTGTAGCTTGTGCTGTGGGGCTGCACAGGCTAGGCATGTTTCACTCCAGTCCGGATTTTGTTGGCTACAGTTTGTGCAGGTCCATTCCGGGGATCCTGCTATTTTTGGAGCTGTTCCAGGAGTAGCTGACAGGTACGGAGGAGGCTGCTGATTCTTATTAGCCTTCTTCGCAGCTTCTTCCCATGTGTCTGATTCTTCATGGTATATCCAACCTTGATCGTGGGCTGTTTTTGCCATGTCAGAAAGAGTTCTGACTAGTTCAGTCCATGATTTATCTGCTATCACTCCTGCTCTAGTAGCTGTTATTGTATCCCATTTGTTGGGGTCCAATTGATCCTTCCCCTTCAATCCAAATGTCTTGAAAACTTCCTTGGACTGACTGGCTGTTCTTTTGCCATGATAACACGTAATGAGATGTTGCAGGGTGCATCCAGCTCTTCTGTCTTTTGATATTCGTTGCCCATTCTTCTTCTTCTATCTTCTTCAGCTTTTAGACCCTTGAACGTCCTTTGGACTAAACCTACCTATCCTGGAGATACTCAGAGACTAACTCCTTTTGTATTCCTACCTAAGGTGAGGTCTAGAACCACCTTTCCTGGAAGTACCCAAAGACTGATTCTTGATGTGTATTCCTACTGAAAGGTGGTGTCCTAACTTCAGAGGGGGCTGAGAATGTTGAATGGCGCTGGGTTACCCTTCTTGTAACAGAGATACACTCTATATCCGATAGCAATGGCAAACAGGGCTATTCCCACTAACACTAGGGCAGTGAATATCACATCCATTGGACAGAGCAGGTACACTATTCCCTTTCAACACTCACTGATGTATGGGATCTATGACAACCAACAAGGACAACAGCACAGAAGTAAAGCGCAGGAGAGCAGACACACGGAGAGGCAGAGAAACACAGAGAAACAAACAAACAAGGCACAGAAAACATCAGCTGGCAAGGCTCTCTCAGAGTTCAGTGGAAACCCGCCAATAACCCAGTTTCTACTCACAGTGTACCATTTTGCGCGTTGAGGAGAGGGGAGATCAGATGTGGGGAGCATAAAGAGAAGAATAAGGTTCAACTCTTACCTGGCCAGGTGTTTCTGGTCCCCACGTCTGGTCCACTCCTCCTCTGAATGGCAAGATAGTCCACTGCGTCCTGGGATTAGAAACACGGGTCCCTGCTTTTCGGGCGCCAGATAATGTTAGGTTGACCTAACGGTCACAGCTGTTGCCAGCGATGTCCGAATGCAGAGAAGGTACCGGTGACCCCCCCTCTGCTACTCCGTCTCAATGAAAACAAGCGAACGCCGTTATACACATAAGACTGGAGATGTGCGGCTCCGAATAGAAAGTGTATTGGTATTGTTTACATTACAAAGTTATACAAAGTTGATTAGGGCGTAACTATGCAACATACATATTCATTAAAGGCGTGAATTACATATTCCCAGCAAGAGAAATTAATATAATGACTTATACTCCAATAACAAGATGTTTTTCAGTCGTCTCTAAGTCAAAACATTCTGCGTCCTTGAAGTTGGTCTCACAGTTTATTACGCAAATAAGTCTGGTTCGGTCTTGTCAGGGAGAATGAATTTCTATTATTTTCTAAGTCAGTGAAAAAGGTTAACTCTTTCCTCACAGAACCATAGGTATAGAAATCCAATGAATATATGAAATATATACTGGCTTGAAAAAGTAATCATATACCCATGAACTTTTCTACATTTTTTTTCACTTTTCACAAAAATGTGTTCGAGGTAGTGAAAGTCTTGAGACTGGAATGTAGTTTCATCTTCCATCAGATCAACGACCCTAAACTTACGTTCTTAGCTACTATTAAATGGCTTAGATCAAAGCATATTAATGTGTGTGAAGGTCCCAGTCACAGTCCAGACCTAAATCCCATTGAGAATCAGTGACAAGACTTGAAAATTGCTGTTCATAGACATTGTCCATCCAATCTCACTGAGCTAGAGCTATTTTACAAAGAAGAATGGGCAAAAATGTCAGACTGCGTATGTGCAAAGCTGGGAGTGACATACCCAAAAGACTTGCAGCAGTCATTGCAGCTAAAGGTGGTACTACAAAGTATTGACTCGGGGGCTGAATATAAATGCACGGCACAATTTTCAGATTTATATCTTTAAAATATTTAGGAAAAACCTTTATCATTTCTTTTACACAACTTGCTTCTTTGTGTTGGTATATCTCATGAAATCCCAATATTCATGTTACATGTAACATGAAAAAATGGGCAAAAGTTAACTAGGTATGAATACTTTTTTGAGGCCCTGTAAGTATACAATGTGTGTGTAAATAGCATTCTAAAAAGACAAATAGATGATAAATAGAAACTTAGAATCCTTTACTCATGAAGCCTGTCTTCTATGTATATAGCTGATACATACACATTAGTGTAATAGATATTTGTAGGGCACTACGTGGTTGTGGACAAGACTGAACATTTGGCTCTAATTGTCAGTAGGGCTGTTTGAGTGTAAGGCTGGGGGCCACACGGGGACTACTACGATCCCCTTGCATGACACTCGGCTCATGCTGGCAGTACAGCAGAGCCGAGTGTCATGCGTGTGTCCTTGCAACTGAGGTCTGTTCGTGCGAGCAGACCTCAGCTGCGGGGGGCAGGCTGGCTCTCAGGAGGGGAGGGAGGGATTTCTCTCTCTCTCTCTCCTGCGTAGCTGGCTATTGCCATTCTCACACTGCACTAGCGGTACACTGGTGTACCGCGAGTGCAGTGCGATTTTTCTCTCGCCCCATTCACTTGAATGGGTGCGAGAGAAAGAGTCTCGCATTACAGTTGCAGCATGCTGCAATTGTTTTCTCGGTCCGATTAGGGCTGAGAAAATAATCGCTCATGTGCGCTGACACACAGGCTTGAATTGATCCGAGGGGAATGCGATGTTTTATCACACTCCACTCGCACTGTTTTTCTCGCCGTGTGGCTTAGGCCTAATGCCCTTTATCTACATTGTAGAGGAATCTCTGCTATAATTATGTTACAGCTGAGAGGGTTCGCTTTCTGATATTTATTTTTTTTCTTCATTTCCCTTTCCACAGATTCATCAAGCTGGCCTTACATGTGATTATGCTGAGCTTCCACATCATGTCAGCTCAGAGATGGAAATTGAAAGCTTAATTTACTCCATGAAACATTTATTGAGACACCTTCCAAAGCCAACCCTTGTCACATTAGCCAGGTAACAGAAACTATTAAGCGTTAAAGGGAGAACCTGTCACCGGATGTTTATAATGCTTACCTAACGGTCGGTGTGGAGCAGACTGGTCACATGGGCATCTCCGGTTTCCGGGTCCAGCACCTCCTCTTTTGGGCATCTTTGTCCTCTTCTAAAGCTTGTGTGGACGACGCATTCTACATCATCTACACTAGCCGACAGTGAGGTCATGCGCAGGCGCACTTTGATCTGCCCTGCTTGATCACTGGTGGTTAAGTTTCACATAAGGATCTGTATAATTTTGAAATTGCCATATTAATGACTGTTAAATGGAAGTGGTCGACTTCAATGATTTACTCCAGGTAAAGATCATGAATTCCTATAAATGTGACATGGTTGGGAGCTATGATTTATTTATATGTCAAACATCTACAGCTGATTAGCAGAGGTTACATAAAAACCTGGATGGACATTTAAAAAAGCGACTGCTTCAGAAATAGCCGCCACGGGGTAGTAGAGATGTCCACAGGTACTGGAATGGCATCTGTGAAGCCTATGAAGTAGAAAGTTCATACCTTCTGCTGCCATACATTACATTCTCAGTTACAAACTGTCAGTCAAATACTTAAGGTTTGAGGCTTCTTTTACTGAGAAGTCTATATGTAAGCATTTTAGATAAGGCAAAGAAATTCTGTGTAGTAGTCACAATGAAATCTGAGCAGTGCCAGGAGCAGTTCGTAAACAGTGAGTGTGCTTGTAGTCACTCCCCAGCACTTTGACCGCACACACACACGCATACACTCTTCCAATCAGGCTATCGATCAAAGTGTTTGAAAGTGATTAAAGCAAGCTTATTTGATAGCTTACAGTGACTGTTCCTGCTCCCTGCCATCTCCCCTTATCAGAAGCATGTGGCTGCAGGGAGATTAAACCTTCATTTTCCTGTAGCCACTGCTCTTATAATCCAGCTATACAATTCTAATTTAAATGATAGATACCGGCAGATTATATTTATATCTGCATATTATACCTATATCTGCAGATAAATGAGTTTCTGGACATGACCGGGGTCCCTTTGATATGATCCAAAATATTTTGTACCCCAAAATGGTACCAATGAAAGATAAGTGAATCAAGCAAAGTTCAGCTGTTTCTGGATTTTCCCAGAATATGTGATTCCCAACGAAGTTAGTCTCTGTGAATCTAATGTCCCTTGTCCCCTCGAGACCCTAAGGTGCGATGGCTAACCTATGATACACGTGTCATTTTTGACACGCCGAGCCATTTTTGCTGAACGGCGCAGCGGCAGATAGCCGTATCCCGATCTATAAGACGTGCTGTGGCCGCTGGTGATTTAACTAAAACTCATGTATGTCTAAACTGTTCCAAAATGACCAGCCGGGGGGGAGGCACATGAAGTTCTAGTTAAATCACCGGCTGCGGCGGCTTGTCTTATAGATCAGGATGCGGCCGCCGGTAATCTGTGTTCTGTACCTTTTAATCAGGGTCCTGAGTGAGGCATGCTTACATACCACGTAGTACATAACACGCCTCTCTCTAACCCATGGGTCTCAAATACACGGGCCACACGCAGCCCCTGAGACTGCTTCTTGCGGCCCACAAGAAGCAGGAAAAGGACACAGAGAGAACGGAGGACAGGTGAAAAGAATCATTTTTTTTTTTTTGTGTGTATGGGAAAATGGCATAATGTGGCATAAATAGGGAACATTACTACAGGATGAGGCATTGCTGAAAGAAGGGGACAAGAATGGGCACTAAAATGGGCACAAGAATGGGCACATTATTACAAGGGTGACAAGATGTGCACATTACTGCAGCCGACAAGGATGGGGCCCATTACTACAGTGCGGGACAAGATGGGCACATTACTAAAGGAGGCAAGGATGGGCACATTACTACAGAGGACAAAATGGACACATTATCATCACTGCTGGGGGAGGAGGAGAGAAGATAATTACTGTTAGGGGGAGGGGAGAGGAGATAATCATTATCTCCTCTCCCCTCCAGCAGTCATTACCAGATAACTTTCTGTTATTAGAGCTACAACTGTCACAAAATATGGATTTTTTGAGAAATAACACACCACTCAAGTTATGCTTGTTTTTTTTTTTTACGAATTTTGACACACCAAGCTCAAAAGGTTGGCCATCATCTAAGGCATAATAACCATAAGATGTAAAAAAAAAATAAAAAAAAATCCTTGTACTTCCCTGACTGCTAAAGTGTCCAGCTTCTCACCATCACCTGTCCGGTTCTTGACACACCTTTTCTTCACTGCCGCTTGAGCTGGCAGGGTTCTGCGCAAGCAAGAGAAAGGTCATGATGCAGGTGTGCACAGAATCCTTCAAATCCGGAAGTCCCAGCCTAGTGTAAAGGGCCTGAGGATTTTAGTGAGATCAGTGGAGATCAGAAGATGCTGCAGATTTTTGTAAGATTCAAGTACAATTCAATTCAATATTCGAATATATTCGCTCATCTCTACTGTATTACTAATGAAAGATTCAAATCGGCCTACATAAAACAAGGGTCCACTCAGGTCCATCATCTGTCAATGCAAATATACAAGGTTTCCTTGTTACTGGTAGCTCATACCCAACGGAATTCAATGAAATCTGTGGTCCCAAAGCTAAGTGCGCCATACTTTCTAATCCCCACAGTATGTAGTACTGTATGACGTAGATGGAAATCGGGTATATACCGCGCAGATACTCAATAGTATATTAATATGATCCCTTTATTGTTCATACAGGTACAGATCTGTACGAACAATAAAGGAATCATATTAAAATACTATTGAGTATCAGCGCGGTAGATACCCGATTTCCACCGACGTCATACTACATACTCTACACTTCGGGGCTGCAGCTGATACCACTACTAAATGTGTTACACAGGGGTTGTGACTCTCACAACCTGAAAAGGTGAGTGTACCGTGATCCCTTTGTGTCTGATATCCCTACCGGGTTAGACCCTATTGCATTCTCTCTTCCACGGTATTATCAATCTGAATCCCCACAGTATGGCATTGCTATAGTGAGGAGAGATCACTCAAAGAACCACTCTTGCGTTTTTGTTTGTTTTTTTTTATTTTACCACTGGAGTGGTCTTTTTAATCTAAATTACCTACACTTAGTCTTATACTCACCCTCTGTTTCTTCCTCTTCTCTCACCATTGCTCCTGTCAGTGTCCAGCAGTTTGTAACCTGCTAGCTGCTCCAGGGTTTCATAAGGCATATCACTGGTCATTCTTCAATGCAAGTCTATGAGATCTTCTTACTGGCTCTAATAGAGTTGCATTGAGAGTTAGTGGCGTAATTTCTGACTTCTTGGCTAGTCAGACGTTATGGGCACAAGATGATTCCGCGGAACGGGAGCGTCACCACTAAAGGGTTACAACACCAGAGGGTGAAAATAAGACTAGGATCAGGGACCAAAGATTAAATGGAGTACTTTAAAACATTCCACCAAATCCGCTCTCTGAGCATATGACGTGGTTTTAAAGTCTTTTTAATTTTTACAGTTTCTATGCTGCTTGTCTCCAGAAGCACAAGCTGGGCACTAAGCTAACATATTCATAATTTTCACTCTGCAGCATCAAATGTGAGCTTATTTCTTGAAAACCTCTGTATGTGTAGAAAAAATAGTCATTACACCCGTATATGAATTCCCAGGGGATGTAATTTCCAATATAGGGTGACTTAAGGGAAGTTTCTGATGTTAGGGCACCTTCGTTACTCTGCAGATTGCTCCCACAGGCTGTTGCAGGACTCCAAAAGTCAAATATTATCCTTCCTTTTGAGCCATGTGCCCAAATAGTAGTTTCCGACTACAAATTAATAATCTTTGGTCAAAACTAGAGATGGTTGAACTTGTCTGTGTACGTTGTAAGAAAGCTGCTAATCAGTGGTGGGAGCAGGGTTACACTGAGCAGTTGACTAAGGAGCACAAGACACCTAGTGCTGTAGTTATCTGCTCATAATACACTCATTTTATTGAAACCGCACACAACTTAATAAGTGACATTTCACTGGAATCAGTCTCAGCCCCTATATGTTAATCCTTTCAAGTGGAGTTCCCTCCTGTGACAACTAAATTAGTTGGTGCGTTCTGAGTCATGATAACCTTTGCTACGTCTGTACATTACACAGTGCTCAATGTTTTAACTCCTATTATGAAATGACTTCTTGTATCTTCCGTAGGTCCAGTCTTGATGATTATTGCCCATCTGAACAAGTTGACTACATACAAGAAAAAGTTCTGGATGTGCTTCGATCACTTTATGGCATGCTGGACGTTCATTTAGAATTTTCCCCTGGATCATCATCCATCTGATTGTAAATTCATCAGATCTATTCATAGTGACCTGAAAATGGAATAGTTTTTCACACCACAAAAAACGTGTTCTGTGTGAATATGCTATTACTATTAGAATTAGTAAAATCTCACTTATTCATGATTAGTTGGTGTGATAGGTCATGGTTTGATCTCATTACATGATACGTTTAGCTACCTCTAAAATTCTAGTCTCATTATTAATCATACAAAAGATAGGAATCACACACACACATTGGACTCATCCATATAAAAGCAGCCATTTGATATTGCGTGCAGTGTTTTTGTGAAAGGTGTTAATGGTAGCATACTGTATATTGTACCTGTGTTCATGTATCTCTGTATTCGTATTTAGTAGCACTGTCAACGTCGACTAAAGACTTAGCAATATTGAATTTATATGAACAGACTAGATAAAACTTGAGATCAATTACATCAATTACAGAGAATACAGGTATCAACAAATTAATATACATGGCTTCACAAGCCCTAAAGGAGAGCCCCTTTAAAGAAATATCCATAATTTAAATATGTGAGATAATTACAGCCTTCATGCTAATTATAACGTGTCATGTCGATCAGCGTACATTTAGATTGGAACTTGTTACACAAGATACATTAAGAGAGTGCGTCCCCTATATTCTAGCATAAATCATTTATTTTTCTGATTGTTCTGTATGTGATTCTCAGGCAAACTGTTTTCTTTCAGTTGCTGTTAAAGCCATATTCCCATGTTCTAAAACTGGAGTAGTTAAATAACTGTCAGCCGAATGATAGTTTGGTTAGTAGGTATCTTGATCGTCTTTCCCATACACAGAAATGCTTGCTCTGCTGCGTACGATAGCACCGCTGCCAGACTTCTTTGGCAGTGGCTTATTTTAGGGAGAATAAATAGACCAGCCATCTGAAATCAGATATGCTGATTCTTAACTTGGGGGCACTTCTCACATAGCGAGATCGCTAGCGAGATCACTGCTGAGTCACGGTTTTTGTGACGCAGCAGTGACCTCATTAGCGATCTCGCTGTGTGTGACACTGAGCAGCGATCTGGCCCCTGCTGTGAAATCGCTGATTGTTACACACAGTGCTGGTTCATTTTTTGGATGTTGTTCTCCCACTGTGAAGCACAGATCGCTGTGTTTGACAGCGAGAGGGGAACGATCTGAATGTGCAGGGAGCAGGGAGCCAACTTCTGGCAGCCTGCGGTAAGCTGTAACTAAGGTAAATATCGGGTAACCAAGCAAAGCCCTTTGCTTTTACCGATATTTACCTTGGTTACTAGCGTCCGCCGCTCTCAGGCTGCCAGTGCCGGCTCCCTGCACACGTAGCCGGAGTACACATCGGGTAAATAAGCAAAGCGGTTTGCTTTATTAACCCGATGTGTACTCTGGCTAGGAGTGCAGGGAGCCAGTGCTAAGCGGTGTGCGCTGGTAACCAAGGTAAATATCGGGTAACCAAGCACTTGGTTACCCGATATTTACCTTAGTTACCAAGCGCAGCATCGCTTCCACGCGTCGCTGGGGGCTGGTCGCTGGTGAGATCTGCCTGATTGACAGCTCACCAGGGACCATGTAGCGACACACCAGCGATCCTGACCAGGTCAGATCGCTGGTGGGATCGCTGGAGCATCGGTACCCTTACTCCTATGTTGGTCTAATGTGTATGGGAGCCTTTATACTGCATGATTGTAACCAAGAATGCAAATTACTTGCTTTATGTATTTACTGTCATTCTTGCCTGAGATGAGAGCTTTTATTTTACATAGTTTACAGTTCATTATCAAAGAGACCGATCACCAGAACCTGACCATAAATGCGTAGTATCTACATTCTAGGATGAGGAGATAACACCTGAGATCCCGTTCACCTCTCTCCTCCCAATTGTTTCTCTTCAGCATTTAGACAGCTCTCCTTTCCCTATCGGCCTTTTCATCTGGAGCTGATGTTATCAGTTTGCAAAATCACAGGCCCCCAGCCCGCACCTGTCCCTGCGGTTAGGGTAATTCTCTTTTTCGCTATGGAAAAAACATGGCATAGGAAAGTGCACAACGGCCCTGTAAACTGCCTTGTGTTCATTGCGTCGCTTCAGTTTTCCATCCCCAGATTCTTTGGCAGCAGTGGCATAGGCTCTTTTCTGTGACAATATCTTAACAGTCTCTGTCTTTGCTGTCAAGCAGGGATCCGGAAGCACTTATCTAAATATCTGGGGTAAGCACTGTGTGGGAAGAACTGAAGAAGAACTGGGCGCTTCAAGTGTACTTCGTGTACATTACATATGGATAAAACAATGGGATTTCTGTGCAGTGAAGAAATTGGTCTGGATAATATGGGAATCATTTTAATTATGGAACACAGACCTATACATCAGTATTTCTGTCTGTTCCCTTAGCCAGGCTGACAGTTTTTCCCTTTAACCCTTTCACATCTACCACCTCTTCCAAAAGCCAAAACTTTACTTTTCCTTCAACAATACATAATCTCTCCTACAGCTGTCAGACTAGCTGTAGTTTCAATGACCACATTCATTTTCTCTTAATGCACGGAAAATGTGGAAAAACATTAAATGTTCAGTGAAATTGTGGTGGTTGGGAGGGGGGATTCCCCCTTGTTTTTTTCCACATCAGTGCGGTTATGGCGTTATCAAACTTGAATTTTTTTTTTAATACTTTACCGGTCAAAAAGAAAATTGGAACTTTTCTGTTTAAAAAGAAAATAAATAAAGTTTATTTGTGTTTCCTTTTTGTAGAACATTTAATATCTATGCCTCAGTAAATGGAGTGGAATTAGGGCTCATTGTCTGCGAGCTGAGCTAACGATTTATATTTTATATAATTTTAGGGTACACATAGCATTGACCCCGGCATATAGTGGAAGTAACTGAAACCTGCAAATATGACAATTCAATTTTTTTTCTTTTATGCATTTAACATATGGTTTAAATAAATATTTTGATATTGAAGACCCTTAACGACAAGATGAAACAAAATGTTTTTTATTTTTTAAACTGGGGAAAGGCGAGTGAATTAAACTTTTCAGTGTTTATTTTTTTATTTTATTTAATAGTCTACTTAGAAAACTTAAACCTGTAATTATTTGATCACTTATACTGTATACTGCAATATTCTAAATTGATGTATTCCTATGACGCCTAATTGATAGGAGTACTAACATGACAACAGTGGTGATCTTAAACAGATTCACGACTGCCTCGATAACCCATCAATACCGTGGGATTGCGTATCTTGGCCCAATAGTGTGATCGCTGGAGCAGAGATCCTTAAATGGTTAAACAGGGACGATTGGTTCTAGCTGTGATAGGTGCTGTTACAAGCAGTTGCTAGCTATATACCCCAGCTGGCACCTGCTTAAGTTGGAGCAGGCTCAGGAACTGAGCCTGCTCCTTACTTGGGCACCCTTAGGCCAGAGTCACACTTGTGAGAGACTCGTGCAAGTCTTGCATCACATCACCTGACATGGCCTGCAGCTCTCCTGACAGGAGCATCTCAGCTGCATAGAAATACATGCAGCTGACCCGCTCCTGTCAGGAGAGTGTGTGGCCATGCTGGGTGATGCGATGTGAGACTCGCGCGAGTCTCTCACAAGTGTGACTCCAGCCTTACTCTGATATACAGTTACTTCAAGACTCGAAAAGGGGTTAATAGAGAGAACTTTTATAGTGAAGGCTTTTATGGATCTTCCTTGACCTGTGTAAAGTTCATTGTGAATGGAAGACCCGTAGGAAAGCTCAGTGATGAGGATTTATATATATATATGAAGTCATCCTTCATTGTAATCCTTATTTTATGATGATAGTAATACTACGTGATTTCTGCAGAAAAGGAAGTGTTAGACTATTGTGAGGTCAGAGTAAAAACTACAGTATTATAGAACATTTTTTTAGAGATAAAATGGTAATCTAAAATCCTAAACATTTCTTTTAGGCGGTTTAACTTAAAAACCTAATATAAATAGGTAAATTTTTGATTAAGAATATCCATTAACTAGAAACCTAGAGTAGAGTATGTAGGGTCAGATCCTCATAGACACTCTTAAGGAGAACCAAAGTAAGTCAAAGGATGGAGGGCACTACTATATCTACTATATGAAAAGCATCAAACCAGCACATAGGAAGAAAGGTAATATGTAAAAAGAAAAAGGACAGTATGCAAAATAGCAAGGGATCAACCTTGCATATCAACAGTATATAATTTATTGAATAGCACATAGCCAGAAAAACATTAAAAAGTCATAAGGCAATCCAAAAGATAGGATAGCCTTATGACACCGAGCTGTACATACAGCTTGGGTCAAATACTTGACATCTTGGTGTCAGATCTTTTATACAGCCTTATATATTATTGCTATCTTCTGTTGATCCCTTGTTTTTTTGTTTTTTATTTAACATTTTAAAAAGAACCTGTCATGTCTGATAATGCTAATAACTTGCAGTGTTAAGGGTGCTTTACACGCTGTGACATTGCTAGCGATGTCGCGAGCGATAGCACCCACCCCCGTCGTTCATGCGACATGTGGTGATCGCTGCCGTAGCGAACAATATCGCTATGCAGTGTCACACGCACATAACTGCTTAGCGACGTAGCTGGAGACACCAAACAATCTCTCCTTTAAGGGGGAGGTGCGTTCGGCGTCACAGTGGCGTCACTAAGCGGCCGCCCAATAGCAGAGGAGGGGCGGAGATGAGCGGCCGGAACATGCCGCCCACCCCTTTCCTTCCTCATTGCCGGTGGATGCAGGTAAGAAGATGTTCGTCGTTCCTGCGGTGTCAAACATAGCGATGTGTGATGTCGCAGGAACGACGAACAACCAGCGGCATGCACCACCAACGATATTATGAAAAGGAGCGACGTGTCAACGATCAACAATTTTTGACGTTTTTGGGATCGTTGATCGTCGCTCTTTTTAGTCACACACAATGATATCGCTAACTGCGCCGGATGTGCGTCACGAACACCGTGACCCCGACGATATATCGTTAGCGATATCGTTGTGTGTAAAGTACCCTTTAGAGTTAATCTACATGTTAATAGCGTAATGAAGCTGGCCGACCACAGTTCTGAAAGTTTGGAACCAGAGAGAGAATGAATTTTATTTCTCACGGGGGCCACTGACTTTTAGTAATGCAGGCATGCCCAGAGCAATTATAGTCACCAGTCCCAGCACCGAGCGCAGTAACTGTTAAGCACACACCTGTACTGACTGACAGCTGACTCTGTACTGATGAACTGCTGTCAGTCAGTGTAAGGGTGTGCGCAGAGCGGTCTGGTCTTAGTGCTGGGAGCGGTTACTGTAATTATTTGGGCATGACTTCATGACTGAACACTGGCAGCTTCCAGAAGAAATTAACTTTTTCTTTCTGGTTTTGCACTTTTAGTACATAAACCCTATATATGCAGGTTAGTAGCATTATCAAACCTGAAATGTTTATGAATGTATTAAGCAATACCGTACAAAGCCATACACTGATAATCTATAGCAATAACATCATTGATATAGGGCTCAAATAACCACCTGGATGACCTTCTTACAATACCACCTGTTAAAGGCTAGAATATATTGGGCAGCAATTTGATACATTGGAAACGAAGAGGCACAAGGTCTCCTTCACATGTGCGTCTTAAAACATGTACGGGTCACGGTCTGTTTTGACATCCATGTTTATTTTTATTACCCATCCATTTGTACATTTAAAAATGCGTTTCTTCTGTGAGATCTACTGTACCAGTATGGATATAGAAAAGGAAATTAGAAAGCTTCTCCTATACTTTAAATGTTAAACATGTATAGCACAGGGATGCCATCCATAATGCTCACGGCCGGTGTAGAAGCAGCGAACGGGATTAGTGGACCCACTGGGTCACAGGGGACCCCAGGCTTACCCCCTAGTGGGAGGGTCTTGACTAAACGACCACAGCGGGGTGGATGCCAGGTACCACACCCAGGGAAGTGACCAGGACTGTGGCAGCTGACCCTCGGGACAGGTGACGGACTCTGGTATAAGAGAACTTGACTGAGGCAGGCTGGACAGGCGGGTGACTGACAGGAATGATGGGCACGGCAGGGGTACATGGGTATGGGAAGGCAGGTACTGGAGGCGGACACAGGGTTAACAGGACAACTAGCTAGGTAGCAGACTGGAGACTGACTGACTAACTAGAAGCGTTGTGCGGGTGTACCGCCCCGTGCTCGGCAGCCGAGCCGCTCTAATCCGGACCTTCAGTGGGTGGCTCGAGGGTCTTCAACTGAAAGGGGGGTTGTGGTTTGGGGACATAGATGTACGCCGTGTTAAGTTCGTGACGCCACCCACGGGATGTGGTGAAGGTGGACACCACCGCTGCAGTTACTGGGCACCCGGGGGAGATGTTTGGCAGCAAGTTGTTAACCCCTCCGTGGGCAGGGATGGTGGCCCCACGACCCGTTGGGAGTGTTTGGCGGTGCAGGGAGATGGGCGACCGGAGGGTGCTGTTGTACTCACTATTAGTAAACACACGAGTCTCTGGTAAACCAAGGTGATTGTGGTCTGGTCCCCCACCTGGCTGGTGGTCTCTGTCTTTCTCCCACACCTGTGTTGGATGGTGGGACTGCCTGTGCTTACAACTTCAGGAGTCCGCTCCCGGCTTGTTGTTGCCTAAGGAGCGCTTTGCCTGCAGACGCTGGCCCGTGGGATCTCTGAGCCGTGGCGGTGGCCGCTTATCCCCCTCATTGGGCTGTTGCCTTCAGTTGGGACTTTGGGTGGGATAGGACCTCTAGTCCTGGCCGCAATCAATTAGTTAGCTAGCCCCCAGTAGCTTCTGGACCTAGCTTCAGGGTCTGAGTACCCCCCTTTGTGCTCGATTTCCAAGTCGGTTCCCCCGGCTCAGTACCGGCGGGCTACAACCCTGTCCCGGTCCACCTTGGTTCCACCGAGCCGTCTTCCCGGCTCCTGCAGATGGAGACCGCTGTCTGCCTCCTAGCCAAAGGTACCAGGGCTCCTACCCTGGCACCTGCTCAAATTGGTTTTTCTTCGGCGCTCTATTGGGAGACCCAGACGATTGGGTGTATAGCACTGCCTCCAGAGGCCACACAAAGCAATTACACTAAAAAGTGTAAGGCCCCTCCCCTTCTGGCTATACACCCCCAGTGGGATCACTGGCTCACCAGTTTTCTGCTTTGTGCGAAGGAGGTCAGACATCCACGCATAGCTCCACTGTTTAGTCAGCAGTAGCTGCTGACTATATCGGATGGAAGAAAAGAGGGCCCATACTAGGGCCCCCAGCATGCTCCCTTCTCACCCCACTTGCGGTTTGTAAGGTTGAGGTACCCATTGCGGGTACGGAGGCTGGAGCCCACATGCTGTTTTCCTTCCCCATCCCCCTGAGGGGCTCTGAGGAAGTGGGATCTTACCGGCCACCAAGCCCTGAGGCCGGGCTCCATCCACAGACCCATAGAACCTGCTGGATGTGGAGCGGGAGTGCCGTTCAGGGACAAGGCCCTGCAACTTTCAGGTACTCTGTGTCCCCGTATGGCAGGCCACGCACTCTCCAGGCTTGCTGGGTGTGCTAGTGCGCCGGGGACTGTAGCGCTGTGCGCTGGGCTTATAGTCCCCGCAGATTTCTGGGGGACTTTATGTGTGTGGATCGCCGCGCCGACCGCCCCTGGAGCGGCGGCGCAGCTGCGACTTGTAGTGCGCCGGGTTCGCGCCGACCGCGCTTTTACGGCGGCGGCGCTTCTAACTTTAGTCCCCGGCTTTCTGCGGCCTAGCTCCGCTTCGTTAACGCCCCCACCCTGTCAATCAGGGTAGGGGAGAGACGTTATTCAATCAGCAGCGCCGAGGGCTGGGGCACGATTTACATGCTCCAGCCCTCTCACTGAGCACAGTAGACACAGGCTTCGCGCTTTTTCTCTGTGCACGCCCTAGGCCCGCCCCCAGGCTTGCAGCTCCCCAGGACGCCGGCAGCCATTATACACATGCAGTCTGGCTGGAGAACACACGCAGGCTCTGGGGGACCCAGGCTAAGGGGTTCTGGCGACCACACACCCGCACTCAGCGGGCGGTAAGCAGCACATACGTGCAGCCCCTCTAGTGCCACAGTGTTATATTTGTCACTGTACATAGACACTGCTGTGTCTAGATATATTTAATACTGCACTGTAAGGTCGCTTCTTGGCTGTACACCCTATATTGCTTGAGGAGACAACAGCATGTCATCCGCAAAACGCAAGGGTGCCAAGGCACGGGCTGTATACACTACTTGTACAGCATGTGGGGCTAATCTACCAGCAGGCTCCAACGACTCTCATTGTGTGCAATGTTCAGTCCCAGTGGCACTTCGTCAGCCAGAGCCTACTGTGGTGGTAGCCCAGGCAGAGACGCCTGTGAACCCTGCCCCGGTGACGGGGACAGAATTTGCAGTCTTTGCTGATAAAATGTCTGTGACCATGACAAAAATCCTGGAAACCTTGCAGTCCAGGCCAGTTGCTCAGACCATAGACACTGCTGTGTCTATGTTCCCCGGTCCCCCTCAGTTGGAACTAATCCGTACTTCAAGGGGGTCCCAGGCATCACAGGCTGAGGGCTCTGACTCCGATGACAGTCCCAGCCCGCCTAAGCGAGCTCGCTGGGAGAGACCCTCCACGTCATCACGTGGATCAGGGTCTCAGCGAGAAGGGTCCCTATATGAGGGTTCAGAGGTGGGTGATCAGGAGTCTTGTCCTGACGCCGCACTCAATTTGGATACGCCAGATGGTGACGCCATGGTAAATGACCTTATAGCGGCCATCAATAGGCTGTTGGATATTTCTCCCCCAGCCCCTTCTGCAGAGGAGGCAGCTGCACAGCAGGAGAAATTCCATTTCCTGTATCCCAAGCGTAAATTGAGTACTTTTCTGGACCACTCTGACTTCAGAGAATCCATCCAGAAACATAATACTTATCCGGACAAGCGTTTTTCTAAACGCCTTAAGGATACACGGTATCCTTTTCCCCCTGACGTGGTCAAACGCTGGACCCAGTGTCCAAAAGTGGACCCTCCAATATCCAGGCTTGCAGCTAGATCCATAGTTGCAGTGGAGGATGGGGCTTCACTTAAAGATGCCAATGACAGACAGATGGACCTTTGGTTGAAATCTGTCTATGAAGCTATCGGCGCGTCGTTTGCTCCAGCATTCGCGGCCGTGTGGGCGCTCCAAGCTATTTCAGCTGGTCTGGCACAGGTGGACTCTCTCATACGTCCAGCAGTGCCGCAAGTGGCGTCCCTAACTACGCAAATGTCTGCGTTTGCGACCTACGCTATCAATGCGGTTCTGGACTCTACGAGCCGTACCTCAATGGCTTCTGCCAACTCTGTAGTTTTGCGCAGAGCCTTGTGGTTAAAGGAATGGAAAGCAGATTCTGCTTCTAAAAAATGTTTAACCAGCTTGCCATGATCTGGAGACAGACTGTTTGGTGAGCAATTGGCGGAAATCATCAAACAGTCCAAAGGTAAGGACTCCTCCTTACCCCAGCCCAGATCAAGCAAACCTCCACAGAGGAAGTGGCAGTCAAAGTTTCGGTCCTTTCGAGGCTCGGGCAAGCCCCAATTCTCCTCGTCCAAAGGGACTCAGAAAGAGCAAAGGAGCTCTGATTCATGGCGGGCTCACTCACGCCCCAAGAAAGCAACCGGAGGTACCGCTTCCAAGGCGGCTGCCTCTTGACTTTCGGCCGCCTCCCTCCGCATCCTCGGTCGGTGGCAGGCTCTCCCGCTTTTGCGACATTTGGCTGCCACAGGTCAAAGACCGGTGGGTAACAGACATTTTGTCTCACGGGTACAGGATAGAGTTCAGTTCTCGTCCTCCGCCTCGGTTCTTCAGAACTTCCCCACATCCCGACCGAGCAGATGCCCTTCTGCAGGCGGTGAATTCTCTAAGAGCAGAAGGAGTGGTGGTCCCTGTTCCTATTCAGGAACGAGGTCTAGGTTTTTACTCCAATCTCTTTGTGGTGCCAAAAAAGGACTGCTCATTCCGTCCTGTTCTGGACCTAAAACTGCTCAACAAGCATGTCAACGCCAGGCGGTTCCGGAT
The DNA here is from genome assembly GCF_048569485.1 of Anomaloglossus baeobatrachus. Lineage (NCBI taxonomy): Eukaryota > Metazoa > Chordata > Amphibia > Anura > Aromobatidae > Anomaloglossus > Anomaloglossus baeobatrachus. Next base: position 265,280,300 of record NC_134358.1, on the reverse strand, counting down.
GGAATCCCTCCGCTCAGTCATTGCCTCAATGTCTCAAGGAGATTTCCTAGCATCAATAGACATCAAGGATGCTTATCTCCACGTGCCGATTGCTACAGAGCACCAACGCTTTCTACGCTTCGTGATAAGAGACGACCATCTTCAGTTCGTAGCTCTGCCATTTGGTCTAGCGACAGCCCCACGGGTGTTCACCAAGATCATGGCGGCAGTGGTAGCAGTCTTGCACTCTCAGGGACACTCTGTGATCCCTTACTTGGACGATCTACTGATCAAGGCACCCTCTCAAGAGGCATGCCAACTCAGCTTGACTGTTGCACTGTAGACTCTCCAGACGTTCGGGTGGATCATCAACTTCTCAAAGTCAAATCTGTCACCGACCCAATCACTAACGTATCTTGGCATGGAGTTTCATACTCTCTCAGCGATAGTGAAGCTTCCGCTGGACAAGCAGAGGTCACTGCAGACTGGGGTGCAGGCTCTCCTTCAAAGTCAGTCGCACTCCTTAAGACGCCTCATGCACTTCCTCGGGAAGATGGTGGCGGCAATGGAAGCGGTTCCGTTTGCGCAGTTTCATCTGCGCCCACTTCAATGGGACATTCTCCGCCAATGGGACGGGAAGTCAACATCCCTGGACAGGAAAGTCTCCCTTTCCCAGACGGCCAAGGACTCTCTGCAGTGGTGGCTTCTTCCCACCTCATTATCACAGGGAAGATCCTTCCTACCCCCATCCTGGGCGGTGGTCACGACAGACGCGAGTCTGTCAGGGTGGGGAGCAGTATTTCTCCACCACAGGGCTCAGGGTATGTGGACCCAGCAGGAGTCCACCCTTCAGATCAATGTTCTGGAAATCAGGGCAGTGTATCTTGCCCTACTAGCCTTCCAGCAGTGGCTGGAAGGAAGGCAGATCCGAATTCAGTCGGACAACTCCACAGCGGTGGCATACATCAACCACCAAGGGGGGACACGCAGTCGGCAAGCCTTCCAGGAAGTCCAGCGGATTCTGATGTGGGTGGAAGCCACAGCCTCCACCATATCCGCAGTTCACATCCCCGGCGTAGAAAACTGGGAAGCAGACTTCCTCAGTCGCCAGGGCATGGACGCAGGGGAATGGTCCCTTCACCCAGACGTGTTTCAGGAAATCTGTCACCGCTGGGGGGTGCCGGACGTCGATCTAATGGCGTCACAGCACAACAACAAGGTCCCAACCTTCATGGCACGGTCTCGCGATCAAAGAGCGCTGGCGGCAGACGCCCTAGTGCAAGATTGGTCGCAGTTCCGGCTCCCTTATGTGTTTCCACCTCTGGCACTCTTGCCCAGAGTGCTACGCAAGATCAGATCCGATTGCAGCCGCGTCATACTTGTCGCCCCAGACTGGCCGAGGAGGGCGTGGTACCCGGATCTGTGGCAGCTCACGGTCGGCCAACCGTGGGCACTACCAGACCGACCAGACTTACTGTCCCAAGGGCCGTTTTTCCATCGGAATTCTGCGGCCCTGAACCTGACTGTGTGGCCATTGAGTCCTGGATCCTAGCGTCTTCAGGATTGTCCCAAGGGGTCGTTGCCACCATGAGACAGGCTAGGAAGCCCACGTCCGCTAAGATCTACCACAGAACGTGGAGGATATTCTTATCCTGGTGCTCTGCTCAGGGAGTGTCTCCCTGGCCATTTGCATTGCCTACCTTTCTTTCTTTCCTGCAATCTGGGTTAGAAAAAGGTTTGTCGCTCGGCTCCCTTAAAGGTCAGGTCTCGGCGCTATCCGTCTTTTTTCAGAGGCGTTTGGCACGCCTTCCTAAGGTGCGCACGTTCCTACAGGGGGTTTGCCATATCGTACCCCCGTACAAGCGGCCGTTAGATCCATGGGATCTGAACAGGGTACTAGTTGCCCTCCAGAAGCCGCCCTTCGAGCCTCTGAGGGAGGTTTCACTTTCTAGGCTGTCACAGAAAGTGGCTTTTCTGGTAGCGATCACGTCTCTTCGGAGAGTGTCTGAGCTAGCAGCGCTGTCATCCAAGGCTCCCTTCCTGGTCTTCCACCAGGACAAGGTAGTGCTGCGCCCCATTCAGGAGTTTCTCCCGAAGGTGGTATCCTCTTTTCATCTTAATCAGGATATCTCTTTGCCTTCGTTTTGTCCTCATGCAGTTCATCGGTATGAGAAGGATTTACATTTGTTAGATCTGGTGAGAGCACTCAGAATCTACATTTCCCGCACGGCGCCCTTGCGCCGTTCGGATGCACTCTTTGTCCTTGTCGCTGGTAAGCGCAAAGGGTCGCAGGCTTCTAAGGCCACCCTGGCTCGATGGATCAAAGAACCAATACTTGAAGCCTACCGTTCTGCTGGGCTTCCGGTTCCGTCAGGGCTGAAGGCCCATTCTACCAGAGCCGTGGGTGCATCCTGGGCATTACGACACCAGGCTACGGCTCAACAGGTGTGCCAGGCAGCTACCTGGTCGAGTCTGCACACTTTCACCAAACATTATCAGGTGCATACCTATGCTTCGGCGGACGCCAGCCTAGGTAGAAGAGTCCTGCAGGCGGCAGTTGCCTCCCCGTAGGGGAGGGCTGTCTTGCAGCTCTAACATGAGGTATTTCTTTACCCACCCAGGGACAGCTTTTGGACGTCCCAATCGTCTGGGTCTCCCAATAGAGCGCCGAAGAAGAAGGGAATTTTGTTACTTACCGTAAATTCCTTTTCTTCTAGCTCTTATTGGGAGACCCAGCACCCGCCCTGTTGTCCTTCGGGATTTTTGGTTTGTTTGCGGGTACACATGTTGTTCATGTTGAACGGTTTTCAGTTCTCCGATGTTACTCGGAGTGAATTTGTTTAAACCAGTTATTGGCTTTCCTCCTTCTTGCTTTTGCACTAAAACTGGTGAGCCAGTGATCCCACTGGGGGTGTATAGCCAGAAGGGGAGGGGCCTTACACTTTTTAGTGTAATTGCTTTGTGTGGCCTCCGGAGGCAGTGCTATACACCCAATCGTCTGGGTCTCCCAATAAGAGCTAGAAGAAAAGGAATTTACGGTAAGTAACAAAATTCCCTTCTTCTCCTCTGCTGGAGCTGCACATAGCTCTAGCCCACACACCTCTCCAACTTGAACTCTCAACCTTATCTGGCTACTTTCCCGCCCCAGGCTCTCTGAAGTCCTCGGTGGGCGTCTTCCAACCGCCTGGTTCCGCCCCCTGGTGTGTCCATCAAGCCCTGAGGGGGGTGATTAGGGTTTAAATGTTTGGCTGTATGTTACCTATGAGGGACAGGTGTAATGCGGGGCTCTATATGTGACTACCTGGCCCGGCAAGGGCGTCACACAGGCACCTCCCCTAATGGGAGGCAGCCATAAATACACAGTGCCTGTCAGCCTTAGGCTGAGAGGCATTTCCTGGAAATTGCATGCTAGCCCTTTTAAGAGAAGGGCCAGTGTGCACTCCCATGTCTTAGGTGCACTCTTTGGAACCCTGTGCGGCATGTACAGGGCCCGGGAGGGGAAGGAAACGGCTGTGTGGCAGCAGGGGAATATGTGACCCTGCCGGGGCGGTGAGTAGTCGGTGTCTCTGCAGAGACATAGGCGCTACACATGTGCTGTATGCGTTTACACTATTCATAGACTATTTAGACACTAATAGACACTATTCATTGGTCCTTGTCATCCGTGCTGCCTGAAAACAATGGACATGTGTCCTTGGGGTTCACATAGTCAATGTGAAGACATGGACATCTGAGCAGCACCATAAGTTATAATGGGTATGTGTGGTATCTGTGAAAAACGTGTCCCAAGTATGTATGTTACACTGATGTGTGAAGAGTGCCTGAAAGAAAGCGAACGTGTTCACAGAAGTGCTACGCCAGCCCAAAGGGTGTGATAGGATTAATGTTGTAATGTCAGAACACACAGAACTGGCCAGATTTTGGGCTAATTGGCTATAGATTAGTCAGAGTGCCACTACTGAACCATGGAGCACTAGATGAAAGTAGCCTGGTATAAAGAATCACACTTTACATCATCTGCTCTGTGAAGTGTGTGCATCGCGTACCTGAGGAGGAGATGCCATGAGGATGCAATGGGATGCCGTGTGCACAGGGCCTTAACATTCATTCAGTTCTTACTTTGACTTTTACCACTTAATTATAAATATTGCTGTAGACCAAGTTCAGAGTTTGCAATTTTTCCCATTCACAATGCTTGGATTTTAGTATCCTATATGTACCTTTTTATATGGCAGAATAAATGGTGTATTTCTAAACTACAACACATCCCGCAGAACAGAATCTGGGTATGCCAATGGAGAAATAGAAAAACTAAAGGGGAAGAAGGCCTGCAAGTACAAATATTGAAACTTTGTCTGCGGCAGTAAGGATGTAATAATTTAATATACCGGTTTTTAATATACCAGAGGTGTAAATCCCCCACAGACTATTTCCATGCCAATCCCCACGCCATTAACTATGTGAGGTGCTTTTTTGTCTCCTGAATGTGGACCTCTCAGTTGTGAGCTGTTCTTAGATAATTCCAACTAGAACATACTAGACAATTACTTACCGTACAATTTATATAATACTTATGTGAATTTTGTGAATCCCCTAATTATCGCAGCCAATATTACACAGTTGTAATACAGGTTGTGATTTTGATGAGATGTTAAATTTTTTTTTTTTTTTTATTTGCTAAAAAAAAAAAAAACATCAAAACATTGTACAGTAGTAAAGTCAATGTTCTAAATAAATCATAAACAAATTGCCTTCAAAAATACATCCCGAAACGTAACTTCAATGAGAAAAGAACATTTGTGCACTTGGAATGTAAAGAATGAAATGTGTCCTAAAGGCCAAAATTAGCAGCATCCTTGAGCGGCTAAATAAAAGCCTGGAATCTTCTATATGATATAGGGTTTTGCTATCTGCCGACATTGGTTGCTAGGCAACAAGAGCGCATACACTGAGCTTTTAGTAGAAAAAAAAAGCAGCATTTCTGTCACTGTGAGCAATAAGAGGAGCTGCCACGACTGTTACTACTTTGGGGGCTTATAACATTACTCTAAATGTTGTGCGCTCTGTGTATATGTGCCATGTTGCTTTCTTTGCTCTCTAAAGAGACACAGCTGTATAAATTGTCCTTAAATAAATATTTTACATATGTCCTGTCATGTTGAAGACTTTTTTTTAATAAAATTCTTATCAAAGTAAAAAGTTTATAGTAAAAAAAAAGGAAAAAGCTCACCACGTCTTCGGATGCTGAAGAGCCGGGTGAAGATGTTGCCGGTGGATGCTCAGAGACAGCTGGGGAAGCACAGCAATGTGAGAGAAGAAACAAGGATTTCTCAGCACATCCACCTGGTAGTTAAAACTGTTTCCTTTATTTCAATCCATTACAACAAAGTAATGACAAACAGAATAAAACAACTGACGAGATTCTGGTGCTCTGGGCACCCTTAATCATATGTGCAACATTTCCAGGAAACCTCATTTTAAAGGGAATCTGTCAGCAGGTTTTTGCTATGTAAGTTGAAGGGTTAACATTCTGCAAGGGTTAACACAAAGTTCAAGCAATGCCTGTTTTGACACAGTCCAATCTTTTATTTGCTATGTTTGCTTAACCCCTTCACCCCGGGCGATTTTCCGTCTTTCATTTTCGTTTTTTGCTCCCCTTATTCCGAGAGCCGTAACTTTTTTATTTTTCTGTCACTCTTACCATATGAGGGCTTATTTTTTGCAGGACAAATTGTCCTTTTGAATAAAACCATTAGTTTTATCATACAATGTACTAGAAAACAGGAAACAGGTTCCAAGTGTGGTGAAATTGCAAAGAAAAAAAGTGCAATTGCACAATTGTTTTTGGGATATTTTGGTCGCCATGTTCACTATATGGTAAAAGTGAGGCATCTTTCTGACACAACAGGTCGATACGAGTTTGTAGATACCAAACCTGTATACTTTTACTTTTAGCTAAGGTGTTAAAAAAATTCAGAAATTTTTATAAAAAAAAAAAAATTGCCCTTTTGGCACCATTTTCCGTGACCTGTAGCATTCTCGTTTTTCAGGATTTGGGGCTCAGTGACTGCTTATTTTTCGTCTACAGAAAAAGTCAGCCTGGCTGCACTAACTACTGGTATAGAGAGGTGCTCAGAAGAAAATTAGTAGTCAATAAAAAAGAACAAGCTTCGGCACACTCAGATAAGAGAATATGAAATGAATTTTTTTTTTTCTCAGGTGATTTTATTGCAAGGCACAAAAAAAGGTTCATCAATTACACCGACATTTCAGCTCCTAGAGCTTTTATCAAGGTGATACTAAAAAAGATATATAAGGACATAGACCATACAACGGATGGATCAATTGGATCAAAACGTGGTTGTGGGATGATGCCTATTGCTGCAATAATACAAGTAGGTGGGAAAAAGAATGGTGATGATGCCAATATATACTGGCGAAAAGTGATGCTGTCCTTGGCAATAGTCCTCAGCGGAAAATAGAAAGTTTGGGAGCTGAAGAGCGTGAATCGCCTATGGCGTCACAGAGGGGTATTTTAATGGCAACCGTCAATACAGGCTTAGTGCAATAGGGATCCAATGGAAATCCTAAAGGTAAGTGTGTAATAGTGAGAATATCTCCAGGTTGATTGAACCATATAATGCATATCAGAGATCCACATTCAAATCAGGCTGTGGTATGCTTCAAGGAGACCATTGGAAGTGCCTATGAACGGAGTCATTGGGGAACAGGGTGTGCACTCTTAAATGCCAGGGGACAGCAGGAGATAAATCTCTTTTGATCCAATAGATCCATCCATTGTATAGTCTATGTCCTTATATATCTTTTTTAGTATCACCTTGATAAAAGCTCTACGAGCTGAAACGTCGGTGTAATTGATGAACCTTTTTTTGTGCCTTGCAATAAAATCACCTGAGAAAAAAAAAATTTTCATTTCATATTCTCTTATCTGAGTGTGCCGAAGCTTGCTCTTTTTTTATTGGCTTATTTTTTTGTGTCCTGAGCTGATGTTTTTAATTATACCATTTTTGCGCAGATGCTACGTTTTGATCGCCTGTTATTGCATTTTTTAAAAAAAATTGCAGTGGACGAGAAACATAGTTTTGGTGTTAGGAATTTTTTTTCTTGCCATGCCGTGTACCGATCAGATGAATTTATTTTATATTTTTATAAATTGTGCATTTCTGAACGCGGCGATACTAAATATGCGAATGGGGGTGGATTTGAACTTTAGTTTTTCATATTTTTAAAAACTTTTTTTTTTCCATTTCTTTCAATTAAATATTTATTAATCCCCTTAAGGGACTTTATCCGTAAAAATGCACTGTTCTTTTTAAGAGCTGCCGTTCTGCCGGCTCTTACAGGAACTACGTCATGAATACGACAGTCATCACATGACCTGTCACTATTATGGCAATTATCGTTTCCCCGTGATTGTGTCACAGGGCCTCCAGTGGCGGCAGGAAACGCCATTTAAATTGCTCTCACATTTTGACAGTGCGATCTAAGTGGTAAGCAGGCACAGGTGGATCGCAGATCCACCCGCACCTGTTAAGGCTGCTTTACTCGCAGCGACATTGCTAGCGATGTCGCTCGTGAAAGCACCCGCCCCCGTCGTTTGCGGCACGGGCAAATCGCTGCCCGTGGCGCACAATATTGCTAGGACGCGTAACACGTACTTGCCTTCCTAGCCACGCCGCTGTGGGCAGCGAGCAACCTCTTTTTTAAGGGGTAGGTTCGTGCGCCCTTACAGCGACGTCACAGCGGCCCGCCAATAGAAGCGGAGGGGCAGAGACCAAGTGCATTAATGACACGCCCACCTCGTTGCCGGAGGACGCAGGATCGCTGTTGTTGGTCGTTCCCGGGGTGTCTCCCATAGCGATGTGTACTGCCTCAGGAACGACGAACAACCTGCGTCCAGCACCAGCAATGATTTTTTGAAAATGAACGACGTGCCAACGATCAACGATTAGGTGTGTATTTTTGATTAACACTCGCTCATAGGTGTCACACACAACAACGTCGCTAACGACGCCGGATGTGCGTCATGAATTCCGTGACCCCGACGACATATCTTTAGAGATATTGTTGCGTGTAAAGCCCCCTTTAGCCCCACATGTCTGCTGTTCAAGTCAGCAGGGATCACCACCGCCTCACACGCAGCCGGCGGTGATTACCACAATTAGACCAAGGACGTACAGTTACCTCCTTGGTCATAAAGGGTTTAAAGGAAATCTGTCACTAGGTTTTTGCCACCTAATCTTAGAATAACACAATGTAGAGACAGATCCTGATTCCAGTGATGTTTCACTTACTAGGCTGCTTAGTGTAGTTTGGATTATCATTGGAGGACTACTTGGCCTGCTGCGAGGTAGTCAAGTATATTCATGAACTCTGTATTCCTGCTAGATCTGCAGCAGAGACAATATTGATTTTTATCAAAATAACAGCAAACCGCTCATTAAGTGGCACATCACTGGAATCGGGGTTTCTACATAATGCTGCTCTCAGATGGGGAAGCAAAAAAATGGGGACAGATTCCCTTCAACCCCTTTAAGACTGAGGACGTACTGGGACATTCTAAATCATAAAGGGTTATCACCAACGACTGCTGCGGTGAGCCAGCGGCGATCCCTGCACGTCTGCTGATTTGAACAGCAGACATGTGTGGCTAACAGGTGCAGGTGGATCCATGCCTGTTAACCCCTTAGATCGTGTTGTCAAAATGTAACTGGGCAATTTAAATGGCCGCGGTGGGGAAATCGCCTTTCCCCGCCACCATTTGAAGCCCCATGACTCGATTACGGGGTTGCCATGGTAGCGACGAGTCATGTGATGATTCCTGTCGCTATCATGACACAGTTCCTGTTACAGCTGCTGCTCTGTCGGCTGTAACAGGAGAGTAGCATTTCTGCTGATCAAAACTGTGCAGCTCTGATCAACAGAAATGTAGCAGTGATCAGACTTCTGATCCTTATAATCCCCTAGGTGGACTAGTAAAGTAAAAAATAATAAATATATATACAAACCCTAAAAGTTCAAATTACACCCCATTCGCCCTATTGAAAATGAAACGGTTAAAAAAAATATACACATTATTTGGTATTGCTGTGTTCAGAAATGCCTGATCTATCAAAATATAAAATCAATTAATCTGATCGGTAAACGGCGTAGCAGCAAAAAAATTCAAACGCCAAAATTACGTTTTTTGGTTGTCGCAATTTTTGCACAAAATGAATTAACAAACAATCAAAACGTAGCATCTGTAGAAAAATGGTACCATTAAAAATGTCAGCTTAACACGCATAAAACAACCTGTCACTGAGCCCCATATCCTGAAAATTGAGAACGTTATGGGTCTCGGAAAATGGCTTAAAAATTGTGCCACTTTTTTGGGACAAACTTCTGAATTTTTGTAACCCCTTAGATAAAAGAAAACCTATAAATGTTTGGTATCTACCAACGCATACCAACCTGGGGAATCATACTGACAAGTCAGTTTTCCCCTAAAGTGAACACGGTGAATAAAATACTCCAAAAACAATCGCACTTTTTTTTACACTTTTTCTGCACTTGGAATTTTTTTTTTGCTGTTTTCTAGTATACTGCATGGTAAAACTTATGGTTTCATTTAAAAATACAACTCATTCCACAAAAAAATAAGCCCTCATATGGCAAGATTGACAGAAAAATAAAAAAAATATGGCTCTAGGAAAAAGGGGAGCAAAAAACGCAAAATCGCCTGAAGGTGAAGGGTTTAAACAGCAGGAGACTTATCATTACAGGAGTAGCAACTTAGGTACACTGTAGTCCAACACACCTCCTACTGTGATTGAGACCTCACTGTCAACGTACAATGTCTAATGAGAGCCTAATCTGGGTGGGGACAGCTCCCTAGGCTCAGCTACATGACAAAATCTAAAAATTCTGATTGTGCCAGAACGTTTGCACCCAGTAATCCAAGTGATACATCATTGGATTTAGGATCTCTTTGCCTATATTATACTGCTTTCAGATGAGGTAGCAAAAACTTGCTGGCAGACGCCCTTTAAATGCAAAGTAACCAATTGCTTTTTAATGTGGGCGTGACATATATATTAACTAACAAAAGCAGAAAAAAAACTTGAACATATCCAATTACATGTATATCTAGTGCAATAGTGACGGGATGAATTTACGTACAATTAAAAAAACTATTAAATAGCTATTTTGAAAATCATGAAAGGATATAGTCATGAAAATAAACTAAGTAAATGTAAAATAGATCATTACTTAATTTCATTTCTCTTTGGAGTCTCTCCTTAGAATTCAAAAACCTTCTCTCAAAGTGGGCTGTTATTACCAGTTGCCCCTTCTAATAGGGTTGTATACTACGAAAGTAGGCGCACCGCCGTATGAAAAAATAAACAAAAAAGGGCGCTCTCCCTATGCAGCAAAGTAGTATACAAGAAAGGGGAGAGAAAAGAGCTGCACAATAATGGAAGGTACAACCAAATATAATAAAGCAGTAAATAAAACACAACCTTTATTATGCAAGAATTAAAACACTAAAAGCAACAAAGCCCTAAAGATATAGAGAAACAGACCCCACAGATTCAAAATCATATAATGTAACAGCACTATATCAGGTTAGTAAAATGATGGAAAAAGACCCCCTGTATATAATAATAGCAGGTGCAAAACACATAAGATACCCTATGCCAGTCCCAAGAGTGAACACCTAAAGTACCGAGAATACACATGCAGATAAAAGAGCCTGTGGGATGAACAATAGAATAGGTCAAAAGAGCAAGGCCCCACGTGTATCGCCACAGGTGCAGCTTCATCAGGGGAACTGCCTTTTAACTTATACCCCATATTTCATCATCTGTACTACTCTAATATAGTGCTGTTACATTATATTATTTTGAATTTGTGGGCTCTGTTTTTCTATATCTTTGGGGCCTTGTTGCTTTTAGTGTTTTTCACTTTTGCATAATAAAGATTCTGTTTTATTTACTGATTTGTTATTATATTTGGTTGTGCCTTCCATTATTGTGCAGCTCTTTTCTGTCCCCTCCTTCTAATACGGTTTTGAACCTTTTTAATACCAAAAAAACTAAAATGTGAGGTGTCGCTGTTGTGCATGGCATCTTTTTTTTTACTTTTATTGTAGTACACCTTGTATAGCAAAGATTGCGTGTTTTACATTCCAAGCAATACATCACATGATACATATCACCATCAGTAACGTTATTATTATTCTGGAGTTTACCTTTGAATAAAATGAAGCTTGAAGTAAAACTGCTCGTATTACAGCAGCTATCGACACATGTAAAAACCTTGTGAATTTAGCCAGAATAATTTGGCAGCTGATTTATAAAATGATCTAGGGGAAAAGATCATGCCAAAGAAGCTGCCCCAACAGTCAACTCAATAAATATAAATCTTTTCTGAACTTGAGTTCCCCTGGAAATTTACAATCCATCGTGAGAATCCAAAAGGCTTCTTTCAAGCTATTTTTGCCAGCAACTACCTCCGATGGGATTTTTAACCCTTTCAATGCCAAAAAATCTAAGATGTGAGGCGACGCCATTGTACATAGGAAGAAATCCTTGGATATAGCCTTCATCAAGGTATGATCTTGATTTACTATTGGTAGGTGTTTGAGTTGTTTGATTTTATTAAATTGTGGACTATAGGGTGGAGTGAAGGTTAATGTTATTTCTGTTGTGGTTTTTGTTAAGGACTTTTGTCTGTGTATAGTAAAGTATTGGACTTTGACTTGAATAAGTATTCCGAATCAGGTTTTTATTAGGCTATGTGTGCACGTGTGCGCTCTGCACCGCACCTAAAAGGTGCGCTTCAGAGCGCAGCTGAAAAGCTCCGTTCTGAAGCGCATGGTGCCGGCAGAGAACATGCGCTCTGCATGCAGCTCCTGCCATAGACAGAGCAGGAGCTGCCGGCAAAGCGCACGGAAGAAGTGACATGTCACTTCTTAGAACGTGCGCTTCGGGCAGCAGCGTAACTGCATGTAATTACGCAACGTGCGCACATAGCCTTAAGCTGGTGTCACACACAGCGACAACGACAACGACGTCGCTGCTACGTCACCATTTTCTGTGACGTTGCAGCGACGTCCCGTCGCTGTCGCTGTGTGTGACATCCAGCAACGACCTGGCCCCTGCTGTGAGGTCGCCGGTCGTTGCTGAATGTCCAGCTTCATTTTTTGGTTGTCACTCTCCCACTGTGACACACACATCGCTGTGTGTGACAGCGAGAGAGCGACGAAATGAAGCGAGCAGGAGCCGGCACTGGCAGCTGCGGTAAGCTGTAACCAGCGTAAACATCGGGTAACCAAGGGAAGACCTTTCCCTGGTTACCCGATATTTACCTTCGTTACCAGCCTCCGCCCTTGCTGCCAGTGCCGGCTTCTGCTCTGTGCACATGTGGCTGCAGTACACATCGGGTAATTAACCCGATGTATACTGTAGCAAGGAGCCAGCACTAAGCAGTGCGCGCGGCTCCCTGCTCTCTGCACTGTGACATGTAGCTGCAGCACACATCGGGTTAATTAACCCGATGTGTACTGTACCTAGGAGAGCAAGGAGCCAGCGCTAAGAGCGGCTCCCTGCTCTCTGCACATGTAGCACAGCGACGTTATGATCGCTGCTTCTGCTGTGTTTGACAGCTAAGCAGCGATCATAACAGCGACTTACAAGGTCGCTGTTACGTCACCGAAAATGGTGACGTAACAGCGACGTCGTTGTCGCTGTCGCTTAGTGTGAACCCAGCTTTACACCTGCTCTCCCATAATCTATTCTATATAGTGGTGCTTTATTTAAGGAACTTGTCTTGACTGGAAGAGAAGCGTCTCACGAATGTGAATTCTCCCCAGCGAATGGCCTTTATGGTGTGGTGCTGGTGCCAACAAGATAACTGGAGAATGGTCATTTCAGTGATATCTTTTCTATATAAAGTGATCTCCACCTTTTTAACTACAATATCACCACTCAAAAAAATGTCATGAAACAGCATTTGTTCCTGAGCCAATGTAAACAAAACGTAAATTGTCATTAGTATTTATTAAAGCTGGGAATTTCTGTACTACTTCCTGATCAAAATAACACTAGATCATTCACATAACGACCATCTCACTGTATGCTATTGGAAAATGGATTGGTATTGGATATGTATAATTCTTCCCACCATGACATAAATAGTATTGCAAGTGAAGGTGAACATTTCAAACACACTGAGGTGCCTTCAATCTGTAGGAAAAACTCAGAATTAAACAGGAAATAATTGTGTTTCTGAAGATATTGTAATCTAGTAAGTATGAATTGTTTGAATTCTTTAGAATATACACTGTATTGATATATATGATATTTAATCTCTGCCAAATGGTGGGGGATATAGGATAGAGATTGGTGACATCACACGAAATAAAAAGAAAGTCATGTTCTCAGCCAAATTTATCAAATGTGTTGAGGACTGATGTACTGTCTTTAAGAAGCTCAAAACTCTGACTGTTAAAGCTGAATGTCTAACCATTAACAACCCTTTATTCAATGAACTGATCCCTGAAACACTGGGGCATGGCGGGGGGGTGGGGGAGGGGTGAGATGTAACTTATCGGTCTTGGGCAACCTATAAGATAATGGGATGTTCCTCCAATGAATACATTTTGCATTAATAACTAACATTAATATGCCCTCATCTGAGATAGAGGAAAGGGTGTTCTTGAAGACGATGGTAGGATCATAAAGCAACTTCTTGTAGGTATTAGGCTCTGTGCGCACTAGACCGTTTTACCCGCGGATTTGCCGCGGAAATTTCTTGAGAAATGTCTGCAATCTTTGTGCAGACATTTCCCAGCAAATTCTATGAGAAAAAAAAATAGCTGTGCGCACTGTGCGGATTTTTCTCAAGAAATTTCCTTGAGAAGGATTTCTCGAGAAAATTTCTTGAGAAAATGAGCATGTCCATTATTTCCGCAGGTACCCTGCGGATTTCAGCAGTACAGCCTGCAAAATCCGCAGTGAACCACCCGCGGGAAAATCGCGGCAATTTCGCGGCTAATCCGCGGCAAATCCGCATGCGGATTTGGTGCGGATTTTTTCCAGAGGTCCGGAAATCTTTCACTCCCAGAAGTTTCTCAAGAAATTTTATTGAGAAACTTCACATTTCTAGTGCGCACATAGCCTTAGTGTTATTTAACATTGTTTCTGCTAATTTACACTATATAGAAGCATCTATCACCACTACGCACACAGATTTATCCGATTTCCTATACACATAGCTTGCGATAAGTCATTTCATGTAAAACACAGTTTGCAGTCTGTTTTTTTCGCCCTTGTGGCTTTTATTATATTGGTAAAACGATCTAACCATTATTTATAAGATTTAGAGAACATTTTCCCTCGATAATAACTGTAAGGCTATGTGCCCACGTTGCGTTCTGTCCCTGCAGAAATTTCTGCAGCGATTTGAACAGCACACGTGCGCTTCAAATCGCTGGAGAAACAGTGCGTACTGAAAAGCCGATTTCATGCGCTCTGATAGCAGCCCCTCCTATAGACAGAGCGTGGGCTGCATGCAGAGTGCACGAAAGAAGTGACATGTCACTTCTTAGAACGCAGCGGTTCGGCAGTAGCCGAAGCGCTGCGTTCTAATACGCCACGTGGGCATGGATTAGGCACAATCTTCATAGATTGTGCTCAGGACGCATGCAGTTACGCTGCAGTGCCGATCGCAGCGTAGCTGCATGAAAATACGCTACGTGGGCACATAGCCTAAGAGTAAGTAGGTTAAACGTGCAAATGATTCATCAGTCAAACCCTGAAGACCTCAGGTTTACTGGGCTAGATACAGTTAAGTTACCAGTACAGGGAGGGGATTCACCCAAAAACTGCCATTGAGAAGAGAAGGCTTATGGATTTCACGTCTGCGCATTGCCCTTTGGGTTTTAATGATAAAAATGATCTGACAGTATTTTTATAATAGGTACTTGCTGTATATTATAGTTATGTAATTTGTAACATGTTATTGATGTATTTATGTACATGGTTATTGTGGTGACTTCTGGGTAAGCTATTTAAAGGAAATAGTTGGGCACCATATTGTATTGGATCCATGGAAGTGTGAGTACAAGCAAAACGTCCTTCGCCTGAAACGCATCCTGCTCTCTCCCACCTCCTCCTAACTTCTTTTGACAGCATAGAATAAATGGGCATTTTAAGGATGGGGAGTGCTGCTGATTTCTCTACTTTTGGAATTTACTTAAGAGTTCACAAGTACAGTACCGCAATATCCTTTTTGTCACAAGTGCAGCTCAGTCAACCATATACGTGGCAGAAGGTGATGCCAGTGATTTTCTCCAGTGTTTTCAGTTATTTCTCTAGTATTTTCTGGCGCACACCTGCTCAGCTTATGTCATTGTGGAAATTGATTTGAATGAAGAGCGAGCAGTGCCTAATAAAGGAGTATTAGAAAGGAGAAAGAATGCGGGTACTTTATTTACAGAATGTAAGAAAGACGTCATTAGCACGAAAACCCTTGAGTTCAAAATCGCTATTTTCATGGAAAAGGAAATAAGGCTATTCTGGGCAGTGAATTCATTAAAATAGTATGACGAATGTAACCACATACCACGAGGATCACGTGTCTGTAAAGAATTCTCACAATTTCAAGAGGGTGAAATGTTTGTGGAAGCTTGGGAAAAGATGAACCATGACTACTTTTTGAATATTTTGAAACTTTTTTTGTCACAAAGTGAAAAAATATGAAACCGTGTGAATTGTCTGCACGTTTAACAGCAAATCAAGTGTCCATGTTTATAAAAAAAAGAAATTGGATAAAAAAAACTGATTCCGATTCAAACAGAAATTGAGCAGAGGAGAAAACACATTTTTAAGAGCTAAAATGAGTTATTAATCAGGATTAATTTTTCAATGTGGAAAACGTAATCATAAATTGGAAAGCGGATCAAGTAGAAACAACAAACCAAATTTCTGGACGACTGATTCAGACTCCAGTGCTTCAGAGGAACTACCGAATTTAGCTTGTAACAGTTCCACTAATAGAATCAGTAACTTTCCCTTTAGGAAATGCACAATAAAGGGTAGCAGTAAGACACAAATCCGCAAGAGGAACACAACGCAAGCAGGTATCTGGAGACGATAACGGATATAAAATTACAAAGCAATACTATTGTCAATTTGATACAGCATGTACTCAATAAGAACATGATTTCTGATCTATCTTTTTGTTTACCTGAGAATTTTGATTTGACTGAATTTAGGGTGGATTTATTTAAAGGACACAACAAGTTTGATGTTCGCAAAATGGAGTCTTATTAAGGGGAGGTTCCACCTACCGGCAGTGATTTAGGTTTCAGTGTCCACAGTCTGATGGACAGATCATTGGCTGAGGATTCGGAGTTTCTACTCAGTATTTCCAGTGAATGTTGACTGTGAATCCAGAGCTGATTTTCAGCCTTTTACTGAAGGAGGAAAATTTGCTTGTATGTCTCCAATATAAGTAAGAAATGTAAATGATTTATTTTATGAACCAGTAATAAAAGATGTTAATGCTTTATCTTATTCAATGTTACCTCTAAAGGCCCGGTCACACACAGAGATAAATCTGCGGCAAATCTGTGGTTGCAGTGATATTGTGGACAATCAGTGCCAGGTTTGTGGCTGTGTACAAATGGAACAATATGTCCATAATTTCACTGCAACCACAGATCTGCCAAAGATTTATCTCTGTGTGTGACGGGGCCTTTAATCTTACAGATAGTGAATACAAGGCATTAAATTAAATAAAAAAGGACAATGCTGTCGTACATAGATCTGGCAAAGAAGGCAATATTGTACTCCTTACAATGGAAGCTTATTTTTCTGAGGCTTTAAGACAATTTGGGGACACCATCACCTATCAGGTATTATCCTAGGACCCCACCAGCAAGTTCAAAAGCTGCCTGCAATCATTCTTGAGAATACAAGTGGAATCATGTGGAATGCTATCTAGATCAAAAGCCAAAAAAACTTACCTGAATTCCCAATTAGATCACATTGGTATTGTATCCCTAAGATACATACAGTTGAAACCAGAAGTTTACATACTCTATCTAAAAAGACACATTTGCATGTTTTTCTCACTATCGTACATGAAATCAGAATAATCCTTTCCCGTTTTAGGTTAATTATGATTACAAAAATTATTTATCTTTGCCAAATGCCAGAATAATGAGAGAGAGAGTGAAAATGTTTTAATTCATTTTTTATTACTTTCTGCAAAGTCAAAAGTTTATATACATTTTAGTAGTATTTGGTACCATCCATGGCCCTTAAACTATATGACATGTGTGAAATGTTTTGGATATCCTTTCACAAGCTTCTCACAATAGTTGATAAGAATTTAGGCCCATTTCTCCTCACAGAATTGGTGTAACTGAGCCATGTATTGTAGGTCACATTGCTTACATCGCACCTGCCTTTTCAGCTTTGCCCATAAATTTTCAATAATATTGAGATCAGGGCTTTATGATGGCCACTCCAAAACATCGACTTTGTTATCCATAAGCCACTTTGTAACCATTTTGTTAGTATGCTTTGGATCATTGACCATTTGGAAGACCCATTTCCGCCCAAGCTTTAAGTTCCTGGCTGATTTCTTGAGATGTTGCTTTTCTATTGCCACATAATCTTCCTTCCTCATGATGCTATCTAGTTTGTGCACCTGTCCCTCCTGCAGCAAAACAACCCCACAACATGATGCTGCCACCCTTGTGTTTCACAGTTGGGATGGTGTTCTTAGACTTCAAAGCGTCTCCCTTTTTCCTCCAAACGTAATGATGGTCATTATCACCAAATAGTTTAATTTTAGTTTCATCAGACCACAGGACATGCCTCCAAAACTTAAGGTTTTGTTCCTGTGGGCATTTGCAAACATTAATTTGGCTTTCTTATGTTTAATTTGGAGTAATGGCTTCTCAACCCCTTCTCATTCACCTTGTTTGTCCCTGTTAAATGAAATAAGCCTATCTTAACCTCCAGTGCGGCAGCGGTTCCAGTGATGTCTGTGGGCGCATTCCCAGGGCCCACATGATATGGTTATGTCACACGAGCCCAGCGACCTATTAGTGCTGGCTTCCTTCTGCCTTACTTCGGATGTTTGAGCAGGAAGCCAACTCAGTGCTCACATCCGGCTCAAATGACTGAACACAAAAAGAAAGACATCGGGCGCTGATTTGTTGCGGGCTCGCATGTCATAACAATGTCATGTTGGCCCCGGGAATGCAACTTCAGACACCGCTGAAACCATGGATGCACAGAATGCATATAGACTTATTTATTTTTACAACGGGACTGAGTAGGAGGTTGTCCATGTAGTGGACGTCCCCTTTAAAAGAGACTTTATCTAAATATATATTGGCTTGTACAACCCCTCCTAGAAGGGATTCCTTCTTATTTGCAAGAAATGAGAGAATTTCTAAGGCCAGTGAATGACATAGATTGGCAGGGAGGCTTTGTGCTAGCCTCCATAGATGGGGAAAACCTGTATACCAGGATTCCACATCAGCAAGGAATTGAAGCAATCAATCATTTAATATCAAAGACTGCCAAGAACATGAAGTACAATAAGTTTAGTTGTGACAGTGTAGATTTTATTCTGACTTACCACTTATTGTTGTATTTGAAAGTGTTGTATTTGCAACAGACAGGTATTACTATGGGTACCCCCATAGCATGTTCTTTTGCTGATTTATTTTTGTCTGTTTGTGAAGAAAGTTTTTTTCTATTATTAACCCTTTCATGAAGTACATTAGAACATATTTAAGATTTGTGGATGGTATATTTTTGGTTTGGTCATGCTCTCAGACTCCTTTTCAAGATTTTGTGAATTATCTTTATGAAAATAATTACATGAATATGCACTTCACTTGTGTTTTTGGTGGATTAACATTGGATTTTTTTGGATGTTAGATTGTCTGTAGTAGCTGGTAAATTGATTACTGTCACTTTAACAAAAAAACACTTCCACAAATAGTATGCTTCATTTAAATAGTGCACACCCATTACACACGAGTAGAGTTGATCAAACCCGCCAAAAACCGGGATCGGCGGATCACAGCCAGATTTTAAAAAGTATCCGATCCGCTCCAGAATCCGGTGCCCATATAAGTCAACGGGGACCGGAATCCGGAGATTAAAAACGTTTGTGGAAGGCATTGTGGGTAGGAGCGAGATCGGCATACTCACCTTGGCTGTGTCATGGCGGCACACTAATTCCGGGTCACGCTTTTCCCTTCCGTAGTCGAAAATTCAATTTTCATTGTTTTGCCCGTCCAACGACACGTGTAATTTGTTGCAGTTAGATGCGCCCCCACCCTGAGTGGCAGTGTGTCAGCTGACTGCAACCAATCACAGGCGGCAGGACGGCTGGTGGGCGGGGAAAGCAGTGTATCCCTTGCAAGAGTGACTCTGGCTTTTTTTATTGTTTTTATTTAAATACATAATTAGAAAAAAAAAACAACGTGCGGTTCCCCCTAATTTTCATCCACAGCCATAACGCCAGCTGGTGGCTGGTATTCTCAGCCCGCAGCCGCCCAGTATTGCCGCATCTTAGATGTGACAATCCCGGTGCAATGCCGGCCCTTCCCGTTGGCCTGATGTGGTGCCAATCGGGGTAATAGGGGGTTAATAGCAGCGCACAGCTGCAGCCAAGCCCTATGTTTGTGATGGCACAGGCGTCTATATGATACCTGCATCACAAACCTGTAAATGAATATAAATAGACAGTCAGACAAATCCTTTATTTGGAATAAAGTACAAAACGCACCCTCCTTCACCTCTTTATTAACCCCAAACACCCTGCAGCTCCAGCGTAATCCACAATGACACATCCAGCTCTGCTACATCTCACAGCTAGCAGCCATAGAGAAGACTGCCAGCTGTGAGTGTAGCCCATTACTGAGCCGCGATGAGTGATAACTGCAGGCAGAGACTGTCACAGGCTGGGGGCTCATCAGCCTGGAACCAATCATAGAGGAGAGGACGGCAAGTGGGCGAGTAAACCAGTGCAAGTGTCTGCTTGTCAGTATGGTGAGCTTGCATGTAGACAGAAACACATGCACACTGCTGTCAGAAGTGTGTGGTTGTGCCGGTGATGTCAGACTCATGTGGGTCTGCCAGGCATAACATCAGCCGGCACAGCCTACCGCTGCCTGAACATGAGCGTACATGTACCTAGAAACACTTGCACGCTCCTGTGAGAAGTGTGCACGGCTGTGCTGCGATGTCAGACTCACGGGAGTTCCTCGCAAGTCTGACTGCAGCCTAAGAAAAACCGCATGCGGCTTTTTGTTTTTATTTAAATAAATAATTAAAAAAAAAGACGTACGGTCCTCCCAATTTTCATCCCCAGCCATAACGTCGGTTGGGGTCTGGTATATTCTTAGCCTGCAGCCGCCCGATATTACCGCATCTATTAGATGTGACAATTCCGGTGCGATACCGGCTATTCCCGTTGGCCTCGAGCGGTGCCAATTGGGTGTAATAAGGGGTTAATAGCAGCGCACAGCTGCTACTAAGCCCTAGATTTTTGATGGCACAGGCGTCCCTGAGATACCTGCATCACACTAACCTGTAAGTGAATGTAAATAAGCATACACACAAAGAAAAATCCTTTATTTGGAATAAAGTACAAAATGCACCCTCCTTCACCTCTTTATTAAGCCGAAACACAGCCCTCCAGCTCCGGCGTAATTCGCACGAGGTCCCAAGACAACACATTCAGCTCTGTTATATCTCGGAGTGAGTAGCCATAGAGAAGACTGCCAGCTCTGAGTGTAGCCTATTACTGAGCCGTGATAAGCGATGACTGCAGCAGACACTGTCACAGGCTGGGGGGGCGCGTCAGCCTGGAAACAATCACAGATGAGAGGACGGCCGGTGGGTGGGGACAGGGCCGGCTCCAGGTTTTTGTGGGCCCTGGGCGAAAGAGTCTCCGTGGGCCCCATCCACACATAGACATGCACAGATACATACACATACAGGCATGCGTACATATACATATTTAAAGGGAAATTCACAAAAACACATATAAATAGACAAAAATCTAGACACAGTCATATACACTGACATACATAGATACACATCATACACGCACACACAGACACATTAGAGATATTTCTAATATTGGGAAGCCGTCAACAGCCTCATTCACCTCCCCGCTTGTCTCCATCCAGCTCCTCCTGGGCATGTCTGTGCCATGCTGATTGGTAGTCATCACTAACTGACATGGCTGCACATAAAGAACACTAACACTGCTGTATATACATCACAAGAGAGGCTGGGGACATACACATTACTTGGGGGCATACATATTACTGAGGAAAGGAATATACAGCAATGGGGGCCATACAGCTCCAGAGGGGGGCATACAGCTCTAGAGGGGGGCAGTGGCTCTGAGGTTGGGAGGTGACATGCAGCTCTGGGGGTATACACAGCTCTGAGGGATTATACAGCACTGTGGTGGAAGTGACATACAACTCTGGGGGTATAGCAGTATGCAGCCCCCATATTCCTCCATATAGTGTTATGAAGCCCCCATATTTCTCTATACAGCCCCCATATAGCACTATGCAACCCCCATATAACATTAAGCAGCCCCCATATAGCACAATGCAGACCCACATAGCATTAGGCACCCTCATGTAGTATACAGCCAACATATAGCACAGAGCAGAGCCAGATAGCATTAGGCACGTCCATATAGTACACAGCACCTATATAGCACAGTGCAGACCCTGATAGCATTAGGCACCTTCATGTAGTATACATCATATATATAGCACAGTGCAGACCCTGATAGCATTAGGCACCTCCATGTAGTATACAGGCTGCATATACCACAGTGGAGACCCACACAGCATTAGGCACCTCCATGTAGTATATAGCCCCATATAGCACAGTACAGACCCAGATAGCATTAGGCACCTCCATGTAGTATACAGCACCTATATAGCACAGTGAAGACCCACATAGCATTAGGCATCCTCATGTAGTATACAGCACATATATAGCACAGTGCAGATCCTGATAGCATTAGGCACCTCCATGTAGTATACAGGCTGCATATAGCACAGTGCAGACCCACATAGCATTAGGCACCTCCATGTAGTATACAGCCCCATATAGCACAGTGCAGATCCTGATAGCATTAGGCACCTTCATGTAGTACACAGCACCTATATAGCACAGTGCAGACCCACATAGCATTAGGCATCCTCATGTAGTATACAGTAGCTATATAGCACAATGCAGATCCTGATAGCATTAGGCATCTCCATGTAGTATACAGGCTGCATATAGCACAGTGCAGAGCCAGATAGCATTAGGCACCTCCATGTAGTATACTGTGTTATGATTCGGAACCATGGAAGACCACCATAAATCATTGGTAAAAGGTGACAAGAGCATTGGCAACTAATCTGCCCGCCATCCCCTTACTAACCATCAACACTAGAAGTAGCCGAGGGGGGAACTAACATCCTGTGCACCGCGAACCCAGCCGGAGGACTAGCTATCCTAAAGGAAGGAAAGATGAATAACTCTCTGCCTCAGAAAATAGATAAAGAATAGCAAGCCCCCCACATTCAAAGACTGCGGTGATATAGGAAAACAGAATACACAGATAGATGATAGGATTAGCAAAAGGTGAGGCCCTACTGACTAAATAGGACAGGATAGGAAAGGAGCTGATGGTGGTCAGAGAAAAACCCTGCAAAAGTCCAAATACCTGATAGTACAAAATAAGCCCTCAGATCACTAGATCTGAACTCCGTCCTATATCAGGCGCTCTTGTCATACCAATGAACAGAAAGCAAGAACCATTACAAATTCAAGAAGCAACAAACACATGGACTTATAGGAGCAATACTCCAAACATAGCTGCAGGGAGCTACCCGGCTAAGCAACTGAGAGGGAAGATCCCTGCATGCAAATAAACTGAAAACAACCACAGCAAATGACAAACTAAGATAAGAGCAAAAAGAACCAAGCAACAAATAAAGAGCAAAGCACTTATCTGAGGTAGATGTGGTCTGAAGCAGGATGAAGCAGGCTGGTGAACAAAGAACAACTGACATCCGGCATAGCTTGCAATCAGATCAGGGTTTAAATAGGCAGAGAGTTAGCAATGGAAATGCCCATAGCTCAACACACCTGGTCTCTGACCAAACCATTCCTGGCCACAAGAGGGAGCCTCACAGCAGCCAAAGCATAACTGACATTCACAACAATACTGTTCCCATGTCATTTAATGAACCTCCATGGTCGTCTGGCCACCACAATTACATAAATACTCACTTTTTCTCGTTCCCCCGCTGCTCCGGTCTCCTCGGCGCGTTCACCGCTGTCGTGCAGTGATGACGTCACCATGCTCCGCTGCTGAGCTATCAGAGCCTCAGAACACTGACAGTATCAGACATAGCTGGGAGAATGGTGAGAGAGGGAGCGCGCTGCTCCGTCTCTCACCATTGCTT
This sequence comes from Anomaloglossus baeobatrachus, assembly GCF_048569485.1. NCBI lineage: Eukaryota > Metazoa > Chordata > Amphibia > Anura > Aromobatidae > Anomaloglossus > Anomaloglossus baeobatrachus. The sequence goes on along the minus strand of NC_134358.1, from coordinate 265,256,788 downwards.
TCAATTGTATCGGCAACTGCAATGCAGATACAATTGAAAGTGTGATCCTCAGCGGGGGGGGAACCGGTGACAGCGCGGGCATCGGGCCCCTCAGCCACCGTGAGTGGGCCCCCTCGGCAGCCCAGGGCCCCGGCATTTGACCGGGTTTGCCGGGTGCTGACGCCAGGCCTGGGTGGGGAAAACACGGAAAACTGTATGTGATGGACATACAGGAAGTGAATGCGCCACCTGGAAGCAGTGTGCCACCATGACACTGAGTCTCGGTAAGTATGAAACTCTCACTTATTTCTTCTTTTGTTTATTTTTACTTTAATTGCCAAATCTGGACATGCACCCAGAGTCCCGGGTCCGGCACCCAAATATCATTGAAACCGCGCGGATCCGGACTTTTACAGTCCGGATCCACTCAGCCCTACACACAAGACAAGTTACTATACAGTCAATTTCTAAGGTTAAGAAAAAGGAATAATTAGAATAAAAGTTTTGAAGAACAAGCGCAAGATTTTAAAACAAAGTTTTTTAGAACATGATTAGCCTAACAGATAAGATGACATACTGGAGAAGGCCAGATTGAAAACTCAAAGTGAACTATTTTGTAAAAGGAAAACCAAAAATAAGGAAAAGAGATTTATTTTTAATTTTAAATATGGCCCTATAGGTGCTGTCATTAGATCTGTCATTCACAAGAATTGGACCTTATTGCAAGTGATGAAGAACTGTACGAAAATCCCTAATAGGAAATGTGAACTATTTAAAGGCTATGCTTGTACGTAATAGAATAGAATCCAGATCCAACAATTGGCTGAATAAAATGACTCAGTTAATTTTCATTGCAGTAACTGTTCCTTTTGCAAGTTTCATATTACTGTTAACACATTACGTTTAGTTTCCTTCCTATACACAAAGCTTGCAATAATTCATTTCATGTAATAACACAATTTGTAGTCTATGTAATTTTTTTGCTCTTGTGTCCTTTTATATATTGGTAAAACTATCAAGCCATTATTTCTAAGATTTAGGTAACATTTGCTTTTGATAATAAGTGTAAAGCTGGGGTCACACTAAACGACAGCGACAACGACGTCGCTGTTACGTCACCATTTTCTGTGACGTAGCAGCGACCTTGTAAGTCGCTGTTATGATCGCTGCTTAGCTGTCAAACACAGCAGCCGAAGCAGCGATCATAACGACAGTGCTGCAACATGTGCAGAGAGCAGGGAGCCGCGCACACTGAGCGCTGGCTCCCTGCTCTCCTAGCTACAGTACACATCGGGTTAATTAACCCGATGTGTACTGCAGCTACATGTCACAGTGCAGAGAGCAGGGAGCCGCGCACACTGCTTAGCGCTGGCTCCTTGCTCTCCTAGCTACAGTACACATCGGGTTAATTAACCCGATGTGTACTGCAGCTACATGTGCACAGAGCAGGAGCCGGCACTAGCAGCAAGAGCGGCGGAGGCTGGTAACGAAGGTAAATATCGGGTAACCAGGGAAAGGTCTTCCCTTGGTTACCCGATGTTTACAGTGGTTACAGCTTTCCGCAGCTGCCAGATGCCGGCTCCTGCTCCCTGCTCGCTTCATTTCGTCGCTCTCTCGCTGTCACACACAGCGATGTGTGCGTCACAGCGGGAGAGCGACGACGAAAAAATGAAGCAGGACATTCAGCAACGAGCAACGACCTCACAGCAGGGGCCAGCTCGTTGCTGGATGTCACACACAGCGAAAGCGACGGGACGTCGCTGCAACGTCACAGAAAATGGTGACGTAGCAGCGACGTCGTTGTCGTCGTCGCCGTGTGTGACACCACCTTAAGAGCGCAAGTAGATTAACTAAACATGGGCAAATGGTTCATCAGTCAAACCCTCAAGATTGCTGGGCTAGATAGAGTTAACTTACCAGCAGAGGGAAGGGAAATCTGCAAAAAACCCTATTGAGAAGAGAAGGCTTATAGATTTTACGTCTGAATGTGCAGGATCCTTTGGGTTTTAACTATAAAAATGATCTGACAGTATTTTTATAGTAGTTACTTGCCATATTTATTATAGTCCATATGTCATTTGTAACAAGTTATTTATGTATTTATGCACATTGTTATTGTGGTGACTTCTGTGTAAACTATTTAAATGTCCTTTTATTATGCCATTCCTCTGCTCTGCTTGTGTATATATTTGTGTTTCTTCAGATATTTTGTCATACCATAACTGATGAAGAGACCTGAGAAGTCTCGAAAGCTTGCTTTGTAACATCATTTTATTTTATTTTATTTTAGTTAGCCATTAAAAGGTATCACAACTACAAAATTATAATTTTGTTTCTCTCACTGAGAACAATCAATCATTTTTAAACTGGCTGCCACGGTACCAAAACTTTTTTTTTTTAACTAAAAACTTAGGTATCTGAATCTCATCATGAACACCTCCACTCCCGGGGATTAATGACTGGTGACGAGGGTCTGGATTATGCTCAGAACCTACTTTGTACAGTCCCAGACTCAACTGACAAAGATTTTTGCCATTGATGCAGATGGTTTCCTCCTCTTGATTCTATGAATCTTTTGAGCTAACATCTGATGCCCATGTAATAGAATATGTGAACAGCTCTGCAGGCTCACCCATCTGTGGTTCTCTACAGTCAGTTGCGCAGTTGGAAAGTTGTGACGCGTGGGGAAATAAAGCTAATTAGTATGCCATCTCTGAGGCCTGTACTGTGTGTGATGTTGAGGTTGAGGTGGAGGAAGAGGAGGAGAGGCCACTAGATGCAGTGCTTGCCATCCATTCTAGCGCACGCTCTTTCTGGCCCTCATCTATAGGTTGTAGAGCTCTGTGGCTGCCAAGGAAAGGGAATCGATTAGCCCGTACAGTAGCAGAAGTGGTCAGTTGTCTTTGGATAGGATGAGCCGGTGTTTGTTCAGTAGAGCTTTCAGTAACATTAGCACCTACCCCACTTACACCTCGAACACCACGACTATTCCCCCTTTCACCATGACCTTAGTATTTCCCACTTATGTTTGATGTACCCTTCCCCCCTTTTAACCAGCTATTTCAGAACCCTAAGCCCACATCTGTCAGTGACTTGTCACAAAACTAACAATCACTATTTATAGGCTGAGATGACAATTTATGGTTGGACCACAGAAGTAGCAATCACTATTTATAGGATGAAATGGCAATTTTTGGCTGGACCACAGAAGACAACTTGAGTGATGTCTACCCTTAAGTTTTTGAAATGTGAGGACTCCAAGTTGGATCTCCAAATTGTGTGTTGTCTGTAGTGGCAGGGGTCTCAAAGTACCAGGCATACCCCTTTTACCCATGTACCTGTTACTAATCAGTGCTTAAGCTAGAAATACTGGGCCAGGCCTTGTTCCAGGCCATGTCCCAGGCATCTGTGCTGCGCTATTATACTATTTGTATGTCACTTTTCCTGGTGTGTTTTTTTCTGTAGTGGCAGGGGTCTCAGATCACCAGGCCTACATCAGTCAGATGGTTCAATATTAGCTTAATACACTGTTATTGCTAGACACATTTAAGGATAGTAAGAGAGGTAGATGAGTGAAAGGTGGGTGCATGCCTGCTAGGGGTCTCAGATCACCAAGCCTACACCTGTCACATATCCATCTCTGAATTTTATTTTAATTTGAAAGCTGCAAATGTTGGCCCCTGTCTCCTGCATGGCCAATTTCTAACTGCTCTGCGACGACACTATTGGTACTCTGGGGTAATAGATGCCACTGTCCTGGTGTCTGGCCATAATTTTGGTAACTGGGGACTCCTAGTTGGGTGTCCTTGTTGTGTGTTGCCTGTAGCAGTAGGGCTTCCAAACTGGCAGACATGCACCTACCTTTCATTCTTCTACCTCTCTTACTATCCTTAAATTTGTCTAGCAATAACCGTTTATTAAGCTAATTTTGTGGCTAAGCAGAAAAGCAGTTTGAGCTGTTGCATAAAGCATGAGGGCTCCCAGTCCACGAGGCCTACACTTGTCACTCATCCACCTCAATATTTCTTATGTAATAAGTCTACGAAGCAATGCCTGTGCTACAATAGTGTGGCTCCACTGTAAAACAGTTTGAACTGTTTTGGCAGCTTTTTGGGCCCCCCTAAAGATGCTGACTATGCCTTTGTTTTTGCCTCCCATCGAATTCAATGGGGTTCGGATATGTTCGGGGAACACAGGTATATTCGGCAAATGAGGACAGAACCAAACCTTAGGAGGTTCGCTCATCTCTAATGATAATGTGCTTTCTTGAATATTTATTACCACCATCAAGTCAGATAAGAAAAGTAGATTTACAATTAAATTTATGGTCTTCATTTTGAACTAACTTGGTTTTAAGAACTGGTTTAACCTTTTTAAATTGATGGTTATGTAAAACAAATACATTTTTTTGAGCCAGAAATAGTATGCAATAGTATCCCCTCTGGATCTCACCTTCTGAGAAGAATATATTTTTTGATAAAAGACTTCTATTACTGACAAGCTTCAGGATTCCTTAAATCATTCTACATTCATGGTAGACCTTATGGCTATATAGGCAATTTGTCAGCAGGTTTTGCCATGTAATCTGAAGAATGTATGCTGCAGGGGTTAACATTCAGAATACAGCCCTGCATCTGTGGCGCCCTGGAGGCTTCAGTCTCCACAGAGGTACTGCATCTCAGCCAGAGATGTGGTGCCCTATCCTGTGTAAGGAAGAGGTTATCCACCGGTATGCATACAACACCCAAATTAGCAGCTCCCCACTGAATCAGGGTTAAGGCTTAGTGCCATTAATGTTATGTATAGCCACCACTGGTGATGGTATCTCCCTCCCCCTTATCCGACAGAGCCTGGGGTGGAGTCTAGTTAGTGAGAAGACACTGTAGTGTCAGGGAGTCAAGAAGGAGCAGTGAAGTAGCAAAGACCTGTGGTCTGGAGCTGGTGCAGCTTGGCCCAGGCACAAGACAGAAAGGGTTCTAGAGCCTACAGGAAGTGTGCCATACTCCCGTGGCCTCGTTCCACATACGACATATTGGAATGGAGGGACTTGGCCGCAGAATGGAGACTGGTCCCTAGATTAGAGGAGAAGAACCAACGTGCTCCACTGGTAAAACCAGAGGCTAAGGACACGTCTAGTACCAAAGCCAACTTCACACACGACTTCAGCTGGAAGGTAACCACATAGGGCCAAGGGATAGAGCTTCAAGCCGCCCAACAGTGTCCGAGGACACTGCCTCAGGGCACTGTGTGTGTAGGCACGGGACAGTCAGATCAGAAGTCATCGCAGGAAAACGACCAAGGAAGGAACATAAGAAAGTGCACCGGTCTTGGCCTCCGAACTACCCGAGATCGACTGGAGCCCATCATAGTGGAACCCAGCACTCCAAAAGCGGTCACTGATTAGTCGTGTTACCTTGGAACCTGCTACAGGGAGTAAAAGCCTTAATACTGCATCCCTGTGTCACTCTGTTATTCGCCTGCGCCTCCGGCCCTGCACCCCCGCTATCTCGTACTACTACTTCCATCCGCCCTGGGGCCCAGCTCTACCTGTGGAGGGCTTTACCAACCAAGCTGTGTCACCATTTGCCCCAGAGGTTCTCCATCCTGCAGCAGCGGCACGTAACTTGCCGCAAACCACAGGTGGTGTCACAAACAATTATTATATCTTTCTTTTAACTGACACCGCCGGGTTCACGGAACCGGGCCTTGCCGCCACCGCAGTCTGCCAGAAACAGAACCGCGGCTCGGTAACGAGTGCCCCACGGCCCCAGTGCGGGCGTGTCACATCTCTTATCTCAGTGTGTTTTTGTTTACCTGCAATGTTAGCTTCAGCTTCCTTGTTTTAGCATTATTCTGACTGGGGAGCATGTGAGCTGAATTCATACTCAGCCCCTTCTGTAAGTAGCAGCTTTCTATGGAATTGTACACTAAAGCCTGATGTAGTCAGCGGCAGCTTGTTAACCTCTGCTAAATGAGAAAAAAATTCTTTGATTATATCAGAACAGCTGCACCCAGTAAAGCAAGTGATATATTGTTAGATTCAGGATGTCTTTGCCTAGATCAAGCTGCTCTCAGATAATATAGTAAAAATCTGGTGGCAGAGTTCCCTTTAAGTAAACTCGCTGTCTCCTCTACCGGCTGCATCTTTTATCTGAAGAAGAATAATTACTAAAACCTCACCATTCTCGGAAAGTGCATCCTTTGAACTAGAATCCCATAACAGATCATATCTACTAAAACAGGATGGACTATCACACCTGAGTTTCTCTTTTTTAGGTAATCCTTAACCTCAGATTTAATTAACACTTTATTATTCAGGAAAAGAGATAGCAATTTTTCTCTTAGCAGGTTCAGCACAATCTTTTCTCAAGCTTTAGGCAATCTAATTTTGCATAAGACATATTCTTTCTTATTGGACAAAGCTTTCCTAGATCTACTCTACAAAATAAACAGAAAAACCAAGGATTGGCATACAAAACTGTATAAAGAAGATCACTTTCACCACCTACTCCCAGGACTGTACAATAGTGAAAGCAGGGCTAGAATTATCCACGAGGTCACCTATGGAGGTTGGAGTATCTTCTATGATGTTTCAAGGATAGTCTTGGTAGGAGCATTCTTCTCTAAACAAACTGCTCACTGCTGATATTTAAGGACACAATTCCATCTGGGAATTGTCTCTGACCTATGTCCCAAATGTTCATGCATTATTGCATCATGTCACTTCCAGCCTAGCATCTTCAAACACGAACGTGGTTCTGCATGGATCCTTAGGATATCCTCTTGACAAAAGGGGCAACGCCAATAGATAAAATAACTAACATGACAGCTCTGAGACATGACAACCAACTGCAGTGCAACACACACACTCACCAGCATGACACTAGCTCCATAATCCAGAAGAAATTTCCAGATAATAATTTAAAAAAAAACAGCTGTTTAAAAAAAGGACTTCACATTGGCAGATCAAGGACTGTAGCATCCCTCAGGAACAGGAAACCAACTGAGAAGTATGGTGGGGTGCTGTCGGGGTATAAGAAAAAAAATTCCACCAAAAATTATGTATTACAATTGTTGTAAAACCCTAGCAAAATACCATAAAAATACTACTAAAGAGCATCACATTCTGCAAATAGATATGAGCACTGATGGCAGGGATTATGGGGATCAAAACAGGTTCACTGTATTCTTCTCTGCAACCAGCATCAAATGTAGCATTTCAAGTGTTAAACGGTGGAGATCAGAATATTCTTTGATCTCCTCAAGGCCTTTTTACACTGGCTGATGATCAGAGGACAAAGACAAAGGTTTTGTTCATCCATTTAAAGATATCAAGCAATTGAAAAGTTACTTTGATCATATCTTTTATGCAGACGTAAAAGATGTTTGTTGCTCTGTGTAAACAAGAAATTTCAGTGAAAGTAATGAAACTGAACAGTCTCACAACAAGGATTGTTTCGTCATAATAACGCCAACGTCTGGCTTATGTTAAGGAGCTCAATGATCTGGTCAAAACAATCTGAATGGGCTTTCTGTGAGAATGGATATATATTACAATCACTGTTCCAGTTTTGATTATGCAGATGTAACAGCCATCATAAAACGTATAGCTACTGCCTGTTGCTCCTGAAAAGTGCACTTTTATTGGTCAACAAGCTGCTTGAAATACATTACAAGAGAAAATGTGTGGGCTCTGTACATTCATTTATCAATCTATTTGACCAATACTGTAAACTCAAGAGATGTGGACCTAGTTGATAGCCAGGGGAATACATTTCTTTGAGGAACAACTAAAGAATGGCATAATATAGCACTTTGGTGGCAAGAGGACTTTTCAAAATACAGTTTAAAATACAGGATCTGCCTCTTTCACTCAAATGTACGCTGGACTTATCATGTTTCCACACCATACTCCCTCTGCCTTAGTTTATGGCTGTAGCATTCACCCAGAATTAGTGATGGGCAAACCCGAACTGTAAAGTTTGGCATCTGTACCGGAAATCTAGTATCAGTGCATGAACACCGACATGGACTCCTCAGGGAAGTCTGTGTTTCTGTTCAGGTTCGGCCATCCGAATAATGATAGCAATTTAAAAAAAAGGAAAAATAAAATAAACATGGAACAAAGCAGGACTGTTATACTTCCCAACCTTCCCAACGGCTTTAACACTACTTTTGGGTCCGACCATTAACTCTCATATTCACTGCTTCAGCTGCCCACCATCAGATCTGGCGTCTGTGATTGGTTGCAGTCAGACTACGCCCCCACCCTGTGTGACAGCAGCGGTGATTGGTTGGAATCACACACACTGTCTGCATCCTTATAATGGTGTAAAAATAAATAAATAAAATGATTGGCTTAGGGTCCACCCCTATTGTGATACCCAGTGCAGATAAAGTATACGGCTTCAGGCTGAATCCTGAAGCCATGTGCTTATCTTGGGTGTGTATCAAAATAACAGGGACCCTATGTGGCTTTTTTTTTTAATTATTTAACTCAATTTTAAAAAAACAACTTGTGGTCGTCCCCTATTTTGATACCCAGCCAAGATAAAGCCAACAGATGGGGGCTAGTATGCTAAGGCTTGGGAGGCCCATGGTTATTGCGCCCCCTGGCTAAAACTATCAGCCAGAAGCCGCTTAGAATTATTGCATCCATTAGGTGCAACAGTTCCAGCACTTTACCCAGCTCATCTGTATTGCCCTAGTGCAGTGGCAATCATGGTAATTTAAGTGGTTAGTCACAACTCCTAGCTGCCACTAAGCCTTAGATTAGTAATCAGAGGGGGTCTATGAGACCTGCCCTATTACTAAACCTGTAAGTGAAAAGAAGTAAACACAAACACCAAACAAAATCCTTTATTTGACATAAAATACAAAAAAAACCCCTCTTTCTCCAATTTATTAACCCCCAAACACCTAGGTCCGACGTAATCCACATGAGGTCCCATGACAATCCCATACTGCTATATGTCACGCTGCTACATACTGAAGTTGCAGCATGTGTGAGGTAGCGCGGTCGGCTGCGCAGCAGAAGACACGGGATCCAGGCATTAAGTTTCACAGCACACGGTGTTTAATGTCCAAACAAAAATCCACAGCAATATACATGTCTCTCCAGCAGAGACTCAGGGAGTTGTGATCACCCCCTCACACCCGGCACACCTGCCCCTCGTTCCTGTTTCCATTTAACCCTTCCTTCAGCCTGTAGGGAAACAGCATTAACCCTAGAGTGGATTTACTTTCTATCATGGAGTGAGCACAACCGGGGCGAGACATACCGGCCGTCATAGATAACCCCGGTCACAGTCTCACATACCCCCCCCCTCAGTTCAAGCGAGCGGGGTTGAACTCCTGCCAGCAAACACGGGCCGCGGGACAAGGCATCGGCGTTGCCCTGCAACCTACCGGCCCGGTGTTCAACCGTAAACCGGAAGTTCTGCAGAGAAAGGAACCACCGGGTAACCCGGGCATTCCGTTCCTTGGCGGACCTCATCCAGACCAGTGGAGAGTGATCCGTCACCAAGCGAAACTGCCGTCCCAGCAGGTAATAGCGTAGGGACTCCAAGGCCCACTTGATCGCCAGGCACTCCTTCTCCACTACGCTATAATTCCGCTCGGGAGGGGTGAGCTTCCTACTTAAGAAGGTGACGGGGTGTTCCTCCCCCTGAACCACCTGAGACAGCACTGCCCCCAGGCCGACCTCTGAGGCGTCAGTCTGTACTATGAACTCCTTCCGGAAATCAGGGTGTACGAGAACGGGCTGTCCGCACAGGACCCCCTTCAGGGCCCGGAAGGAGTCCTCGGCCTGCGGAGTCCAGCGTACCATGACGGACTTCTTGCCTTTGAGAAGGTCCGTCAAGGGGGCTGATAGTCCCGCAAAATCCTTTACAAACCTCCTGTAGTACCCCACGATACCCAGGAAGGCCCTAACCTGCTTCGTGGTCAGGGGTCTAGGCCACTTCTGGATCGCCTCAACCTTGTTAATTTGGGGCTTAATCACTCCTTGGCCTATCACGTAGCCCAAGTAGCGGGCTTCCGTGAGTACCAACGCACATTTCTTGGGATTGGCTGTCAATCCGGCTGTTCGAAGCGCGTCCACCACCGCTTGTACCTGTTCCAAGTGGGTCTGCCAATCGGAGCTGTAAATAATGATGTCATCAAGGTACGCTGATGCATACGCCTGGTGGGGTTCCAGCACCAAGTCCATCAACCTCTGGAACGTGGCCGGAGCGCCATGTAACCCAAAAGGCAAGACAACATAGTGGAAGAGACCCTCCGGCGTAACAAAAGCGGTTTTCTCCTTGGCGGACTCCGTCAGTGGCACCTGCCAGTACCCCTTGGTCAGGTCGAGCGTGGTGAAATATCGCGCCTGTCCCAGCCTATCAATCAGCTCATCCACCCGGGGCATGGGGTAGAGATCGAACTTGGATATTTCGTTCAATCTCCGGAAGTCATTGCAGAACCTTAAGGAGCCATCGGGTTTTGGTATTAGGACAATGGGACTAGCCCATTCACTCCGGGATTTTTCGATGACCCACAGGCGTAGCATTGTCTTCACTTCTTCTGATATGGCTTGTCTTCGAGCCTCCGGCACGCGGTATGACTTCAGGCGTACCTTCAGGTGGGGCTCGGTGACAATGTCATGTCGTATCAGACTGGTCCTACCCGGCAACTCGGAGAAGACATCGGGGTTCTGCTGAACCAGCCGTCTGGCCTCTCGCCTCTGTTGCTTGGTGAGGGCTTCTCCGATCCTTACTTCCGGTTCGTCCTCTCCGGAGGTCGCTGAAGCCGGAAGTGAACGACCCGAAGAGGAAGGAGATGGGGGAAACTCAACCATCAGGCTTTCCCGTTCCTGCCACGGTTTTAATAGGTTGACATGGTATATTTGTTCAGGTTTCCGCCTACCGGGCTGCAATACTTTATAGTTGACCACCCCGACTTTTTCCTTTATCTCGTAGGGGCCTTGCCACTGAGCCAGGAATTTACTCTCCGCCGTGGGGATTAATACCAACACCCGATCCCCGGGTTTAAAGGTCCGCACGGTGGCTTGTCTATTATAGCGGCCGCTTTGCGCGGCCTGAGCCTCCTGTAAATGCTCCTTCACAATTGGCATGACCGCGCTTATGCGGTTCTGCATTCCTAAAATGTGTTCAATCACACTTTTATGGGGGGTGGGCTCTTGCTCCCATGTTTCCTTTGCCAGGTCCAACAATCCCCGAGGATGTCGCCCGTATAACAATTCAAAAGGCGAAAACCCCGTGGATGCCTGTGGCACCTCTCGGATGGCAAACATCAAATAGGGAAGCATCATATCCCAGTCCTTCCCGTCTTTGGAGATCACCCTTTTTAGCATGGTTTTCAGGGTTTTATTGAATCGTTCTACTAACCCATCCGTCTGAGGATGATACACAGACGTACGCAACTGCTTGATCTGGAGTAGCCGGCATAGTTCTTTGGTCACTTTAGACATGAATGGGGTCCCCTGATCCGTAAGGATCTCCTTGGGCAACCCCACCCGGCAGAACACAGAAAACAACTCCCGAGCTATAAGCTTTGCCGCAGTATGTCTGAGAGGTATCGCCTCTGGATACCGGGTGGCATAGTCAACAATCACTAGGATGTGTTGGTGCCCTCGAGCAGACTTTACGAGGGGCCCCACCAGATCCATCCCTATCCGTTCAAAAGGGACTTCTATAATGGGTAACGGCACCAACGGACTGCGAAAGTGGACCAGTGGTGCGGTAAGCTGACACTCCGGGCAGGTTTCGCAGAACCGTTTTACCTCCCCAAAGACCCCGGGCCAATAGAACCTTTGCAATATTCGCTCCTGCGTTTTCTTGACCCCTAGGTGGCCACTCATCAGATGTTTATGAGCCAAGTCGAGGACCCGCCGGCGATACGGCTGGGGCACCACCAACTGCTCCACCCCCACGCCCCGTATTTCATCTACCCGGTAGAGTAAATCCTGTTTAAGAGCGAAATGGGGGTACCTTACCTGGGCACCGGGCAGCTGGGCCACCCCGTCAATTACTAACACCCTATTCCGGGCATGTATTAACGTAGGGTCCTGGAGTTGGGCTGTCCCAAACGCATCCGGGGATGCCTCCAAGTCCGGGATGGGCTCGACCGTCTCAGCCTCTCCTGCCAATACCTCTAGGGGCGACCTATCGGGTTCACATTCTGTCCCTATCATGGGGACCCCTACGGCAGGTGTCCCGGATTCAGGATTGTAGGGCTCAGGCCCCGGACTGACCAATATCGGAGGGGATCTAGGGGTTCCCTTCCATAAAGTCCAAAAATAGGGCAGATCCCGTCCTAGGATCACGTCATAAGGAAGAGTGTTAAGCAGTCCCACCTCATGTTGCACCTGACCGCAAGGTGCTGTGATGGTGACAATCCCCGTGGGATAGTCTCGGCGGTCCCCATGTATGCAAACCACCCCCACGGTACGTCCTGTGGCCTTTACTTTAGCCCTCAAGGTGGATCGCACAAGGGTCACTAAGCTTCCGGAATCCAACAATCCTGTAACCGGACATCCATTCACCTGTATTTGGCACAAGTGGGGCTCAGTCTCTGGGGGAACCAGGTCAGCGGTACACACCACCTGAGCATACATTGAACCCCGCCGGGTAACCCCACAATCCATGGGCTCCGTGGTCAGGGGACACTGGGCTTCCATATGTCCCACCCGCTGGCACCGCCAACATCTAATAGGGAAGGAAACCCCCTTGACAAGTTGTCGTTTAGGGTACATGGCCTTCCGGACCTCAGGAACGGCGGGCGCGGCCTCAGCCAGGATGGTAGCGGACTCCTGTACCGGTGTCGGCGGTGGGTCCTTGGCCCTAGGCTTGGAGGGGCCGGACCGACGGGCGGTACGCAAAGTCTCAGTGTCCCGTATCAAGTCCTGCGTAGCCACATGCCGCTCTACCAGGGACACTAATTGGTCCAGGGTACTCGGGTCACCCTGTCCTACCCACCGTTGAACGGTGACGGGTAAAGTGCGCACAAAACGATCCACTACTACCCTTTCCACCATTTGCGCCGGGCTCAGAGTGTCAGGCTGCAACCACTTTTTTACAAGATGTAATAAGTCATAGGCCTGGGAGCGTACGGGTTTGGCTTCCTCATAGAACCACCGATTTACCCGCTGAGCCCGTACATAGGTATTCACCCCACACCGAGCCAGTATTTCGGCTTTCAGGGTCACATAGTCAATGGCGTCCTCGGTACCGAGGTCCAGGTACGCTTTTTGGGGTTCCCCCGTCAGATAGGGCGACAATACCTCAGCCCACTGGGGGGTCGGCAGCTTTTCCCGCTCGGCCACCCGCTCAAACACTGCCAGGAACGCTTCCACATCATCCCCCGGGGTCATCTTTTGCAACGCTTGTCTCACCGCTTTCCGGACGCTGCCGTCGTCACCCGGTCCCGGGGTTGTTGCTGCCGGTCCGGCACGGATTGAATTGGCCAGGAGAACCATCTGTTCTTGGTGCCTTTTTTCCTGCAATTTCAAGGATTGCTGGTGCTGTTGCTGCTGTTGCTCCAACGTCCGGAGCAGGTGGGTATTCACCTGTTGTTGCTGTGCATTAGCCTCTTGTTGTTGTGCATTAGCCTGCTGCTGCTGTGCATTAGCCTGCGCCAAATGCCTTAGTATGTCCTCCATGGCGTCGCTGGGTTTGGGCCGTAGTATAGCTGCTTGAATCCAGGACATGTGCTACCGGATCACCAGAAAAGGAAGTACACCTCACCGGGCTGGCATGCCCGCCGATTCTCCACCATATGTGAGGTAGCGCGGTCGGCTGCGCAGCAGAAGACACGGGATCCAGGCATTAAGTTTCACAGCACACGGTGTTTAATGTCCAAACAAAAATCCACAGCAATATACATGTCTCTCCAGCAGAGACTCAGGGAGTTGTGATCACCCCCTCACACCCGGCACACCTGCCCCTCGTTCCTGTTTCCATTTAACCCTTCCTTCAGCCTGTAGGGAAACAGCATTAACCCTAGAGTGGATTTACTTTCTATCATGGAGTGAGCACAACCGGGGCGAGACATACCGGCCGTCATAGATAACCCCGGTCACAGTCTCACATAAGAAGGGCAGTGAGCCCCATAGGGGTGAATGGACCCCATGACGATCGGGAGGGTGCAAGGTTAGGAAAGGGTTAATAGGTTTGCATGGGATGGGGGATGTGTGGGAGTACAGGATTGGTAGTAGGGAGCTGTAAGGGGATTGGGGGGGAGCAAGGAAGGGGTGGGGTGTTGGGAGAGGTATAAGAGAGGGGGGTGTGCTGTTTACCTCCCCTTTCGTCGATTGATCTTTGTGTCCCAGGACGTAGTGCTGCTGCTGCTTCCTGCCATGGCTGCCCTTGCTGAACTCCTGGAGATGGTGCGGGGGGCATCCGAGGTCATGGGAGTGGATGCCCTGAGGCAGCAGCTGGCAGCGGTCTGTGGGGCTGGAGCGGCGCCGCCTGCTGTTCCAGCGCCCGGGCCGTGGCTACGTGCTCGGCGGGCGCGACCGCCGGAGCGCTACTCCCCCAGCTGGAGGGGGAGAATCAGATCAAGGAGCCCCTGCGGGGACCCTCCGGAGCAGCGGCGGAGCCCTCCAACTAACCTAGGGGAGCAGCCGGCCACCGGGAGGAATCCGCGACGGAGATCCCGTGGGTCGGGGGTGGGCGTAGCCTCTGCGAGGCCCACTTCCGGTCCGCGGCCTGCGCAGCACCAGACCGGAGCATGGATGACGGCAGCCCCCAGTGATGTGCCGGCTGGGGGTGGCGCTCGGCGTGCCGGATTGCCGGAGGAGACTCCCTGCAGGCCGCAGGGGAGAGCAACAGGACGGGGGACGGGAGCGGATGTGAGCGGCGAGGTCAGGAGATCGGAGGAGGGGTACGGTGGCCCGCAGGCACAGAGGAGATCGGTAGTCACGGTCCCCCCCGGCGAGGAGCGTGCTGGGGGTGGGTCCCGGCGAGGAGCAAGCTCGGCACGGCCTTCCGGCAGTCGGCAGGGAGGGAGCCCACTGAGGACGACAGGAGAAGGGGCGGCGCAGCAGGATATCACGATTACAGCGGGAAGAGACGGCGGCAGGGCGCCACGGCGGGAGAAAAGGAAGAGGTCAAGCAGAAGTCGCCCGGACGAGCGGGGTGCGGTGACCGTGGGGGTCGACGGCCGCCAGGTGCGGGCTGTCCCCTCGCTGGTCCCCCCTGAGGATTTCGGCAGCACATCAGACTCCAGCGAGGAAGAAGGAGCAGCGGCAGGTCGGACGGAGCGGCAGCTGGAAGATCGTGGCACGGCTGTTCCGGCGTCGGCTCAACGGCAGCCTGGTGAGCAGACAACAGAAATGTTACATGCTGTGGGTAGCGCGGGCGAGGGCGGGGGTTCCGTCGCGGGACGCGTTGCGCTGGGGGCGAGTGCGGTCGGGCAGTCTGGTTCACCGGGTCCAGAGTTTTGGGGGCAGCTTTTGGGGGTGTTGCAGGGGTTGTCTGCGGAACGGGGTAGTCGGACTGGGCCTGGGGCTCCGGTGGGGGCGTGGGTGGGCCCCACGGAGGTGGTGCGGACAGAAGCGCCGGTGCGCGATGTTGCTGCGGGGGACACGACCTCGGTGGCAGGTACGGGACAGGAGGCTGGTGGGGCAGCTTCCGTGGGTGCGAGTAAGGAGGCGGAAAAGGAAAAAGAAAAGGAGGATGAGGTAGTGCGTTTGGATGATAGGGCACGGAGTGAAATTTATGTGTGCTTTGAAGGGCAGTTAGGGGTTCATTTGAAAAAGGAGGTGAGGGAAAAGATTAGGAAGGGGGAGTATGTGGAAATTTTTTCCCTGCTTCCCTTGGAAAAGTTTAATTTGGATAAGGTGAAACCTAGTGATACAAAAAAGGAGAAGGAGGATGAGGAAAAACGGCGGTATAGGTTGATCCCGAGGACGTTTACCAATTGGTTGCAGGCCTTTGCTATCTTAGCCAGTGTGATCGGGGAAAAGGAGCCGGAGCATTGTTCCGCCCTATTTGGATATATGGACGCGATAGGGGAAGCGTATAGAGTATACGGCGGTTTGGGGTGGTTGAGATATGATGAGCAGTTCCGGCAGCGGAAGGCTCTGCGGCCGGGAGTCCAGTGGGGCCACAAGGATATTTCTTTGTGGATGCGGTTAATGACGGCGCCGGCTCAGCCCTTTCGAGGGGGTGCCGGGAGCCCGGGTGCGAGTGGCGGGTCCTCGGCTGGACAGAAAAAGGGAGCTTGTTGGCAGTATAACGAGGGACAGTGTAAGTTCGGGGCCTCTTGTCGGTTCAGACACGAGTGTTCCGGATGTGGAGGGTCCCACCCTCTGGCCAGGTGCTTCAAGAAAGGCAAAGGAAAGGCGGGGGAGGGGTCTGGAAAAAGGGAGGACGCCAGTGAGGGTAGAGGCGATGCTTCCCTATTTAAGTAGATACCCGGATGTGCGGGCGGCGGAGTTGTTGGAACGTGGTTTTACAGAGGGCTTTCGGATTCCGTTTGAATCTGAGGCGCCGGTGTTTCGCCCGGGAAACTTGCGGTCCGCAAAAGAACATCCGGCGGTGGTGAAGGAAAAGCTGCAGAAGGAGGTGGAGTTGGGGAGGATGGCGGGCCCATTCCAGGACCCGCCATTCTCTAATTTACGGATTTCCCCCCTTGGGGTGGTACCTAAGAAGGAGCCGAACAAATTTCGGCTCATTCATCATTTATCTTATCCGGCGGGATTGTCGGTGAATGATGGGATATCACCGGAATTGTCGGCGGTATGTTATGTATCGTTCGATAGGGCCTTGGAGCTGGTAAGGGTAGCGGGGCGGGGGGCCCTGATGGCAAAGGCGGATGTGGAAGCAGCTTTTCGTTTACTCCCGGTGCATCCAGAGAGCTTTCATCTCTTAGGGTGTATGTGGGATGGTGAATACCATGTGGATCGTTGCCTGCCGATGGGCTGTTCCATTTCGTGTGCTTATTTTGAGGCATTCAGTACGTTTGTGGAATGGGTAGTCAAGGAGGTGGCAGGAGTCCATTCGGTGATTCACTATTTGGATGACTTCTTTTGCGTGGGTCCGGCGGGCTCTTCGGTTTGCTCCTTGTTGTTGTTTACGTTAGAGCGGATCGCGCGGAGCCTGGGTATTCCGTTGGCAAAAGACAAAACAGAAGGGCCGGTGACGGTATTATGTTTCTTAGGTATCGAAATTGATGCACTGGCAATGGAATGCCGGTTGCCGGAGGGAAAGCTGTTGGATTTGAAGGCGTCGGTGCGGTTTTTGTCTCAGGCCAAGAAGGTGCGGTTGCGCGAGTTGCAGTCAGTGCTCGGAAAATTGAATTTCGCTTGTCGCATTATGCCGATGGGGGGGATATTTAATAGGAGACTGGCGAGCGCAACCGCAGGGGTAAAAGCTCCAAATCACTTTGTCAGAGTGACAAAAATGATGAAAGGGGATTTGTTGGTGTGGGAGGAGTTCTTGGACCGGTACAACGGTCGGACCCTTTGGATGAGCGAGGCGGTGTCCAATAGCCAGCTGGAATTGTACACGGATGCGGCTGGGGCGACAGGTTTTGGAGCAATTTTTCAAACGCGCTGGTGCGTGGGAAAGTGGCCGCGGCGGTGGGTGGAAGCAGGTTTGGTGAGGAATTTGGCGCTGTTGGAATTGTTTCCCATTATTGTGGCGGTGGAGTTGTGGGGCCCTGTTTTTGCTGGAAGAAGGGTTTGCATGCATTGTGACAACATGGCGGTGGTGCATTCCATCAACGCACTGTCGGCAAAATCCCCGCCGGTTGTGGGGTATTTAAGGCATCTAGTGTTGCGTTGTTTGGAGTTAAACATTTGCGTGGTGGCTCGGCATGTGCCTGGGATTCGCAACGAGGTGGCTGATGCGCTATCACGGTTTCAGTTTTGCAGGTTCAGGAAGCTGGTGCCGGAAGCGGACGCGGAGGGGGAACCTTGCCCGAACTGGCTGTGGGACCTGGCATCGGTGTAGCTTTTGAGGGAATTCGGAGATCGGTGTCTGAGGCTACTTGGTGCCGATATCAGGCGGTGTGGCAGGAATGGGCAAAGTTGGAAAGTAGGGAGTTCATGGAGTCGGGTTACCAGGGTCGAGTGTTGGGGGTACTGATGTTAATAAGTGGGGATTTTTCAGAAGGCAGGTCTGTTTCGGTGATTGGTTGCAAGTTGGCGGCGTTGGCCTTTTTGTTCCAGATGCAAGGGGTTCGGGACGCGACTAAGGATTTTCTGGTGCGACAGGCGATGAAGGGTTTTCGAAAAGGGGCTCAGTCGCGTGACTGTAGGCGGCCGGTGTCATTGCCATTGTTGGTGCGTTTGGTGGGGTGTTTAGGGGAGTTGTGTTCGTCTCCTTATGAGCGGGTGTTGTTCTCGGTAGCTTTTGTACTGGCGTTTTTTGGGGCCTTTCGTATTGGCGAATTGGTCAGCCCGACTAAGCAAGCGATGGGTGGTTTGCTGTTGGGTGATGTGATGCTGGGGGAGGATAGAGTGGAATGTCGGCTTCGTTTTTCTAAGACGGATCAGAGGGGCCGGGGGCGCTTAGTAGTGTTGTACGCTTTACCGGGGCACCAGTTGTGCCCAGTGTTACATGTGTCAGAGTTTTTAAAGGTGCGCGGCGGTTACCCTGGTGTTTTTCTTAGACATACGGACGGATTGGCTTTGTCGCGGTATCAATTCAATGCGGTGCTGAAGATGGCTCTAGCAAGGGTGGGGGAGGAGCCACGTGAGTACGGGTCTCACTCCTTCCGGATTGGGGCGGCAACGGAGGCCGCCAGGTGGGGCTTGAGTGAGGATTGTATCCGGCGGATTGGGAGGTGGGAGTCTTCCAGGTTCCGTTTGTACATTAGGCCTCACTTGGTCAGGTGATGGTCAGGGGTGGGGGATTCAAGGTTGGTGTTAGATGCCGGTTTGTGGGCAATTTCTTGTGCTGTCGCTGTTTTTATTCGTGGTCTTTGTATTTTATAGGTCCATGCCTTGTGTGGATCCTCGGGCACTCCTATGTGTATTGGGGAGCGTTGCGGGCGGATGTGCGGCGTGACGGTCGGCAGCTCGGAGTGTCGGTGTCGGAAGCTCGAGTAAAGTGGCTCGGAATTCGGGGCATGACCTGGGGTAGGGTGCGCCCTGAGGTGGCTTATTATAGCCGTATGGATCGTGTCCCTGATGTGTTAATTTTGCATGTGGGAGGGAACGATTTGGGAGTAAGGTCGGCGAGGGAATTGAAAAGGGATATAAAGCTGGACCTGTTACATTTGTGGAGGGCGTTCCCGGGCATAGTTATCGTTTGGTCGGACATTATAGCTCGGACGCAGTGGCGTTTTGGGAGGTCGGTGGACCGTATTAATAGGGCTCGGAGCAAGCTGAACCGGGCTATTGGCAGGTTTGTGGCGAGAAATGGTGGGTTGGTGGTGCGGCATAGAGAATTGGAGGAGTCCACGGAGCAGTATCTAAGGAGAGATGGGGTTCACCTGACTGATGTGGGTCTGGATTTATGGATGTTGGGTTTGAGGGATGGCCTAGAGGAAGCACTGGGGGTGTGGGGGGCCCGGGCCAAGTAAGGGTGTCACTTGGCCGGCCTGTGGCGGGGTGATAGGTCCGTCTGAGAGGTTGGGAGTACCGACAGTCGGCTTGTTGGTACGAAGTCGCTCAAGGGGAGTGGCTTCGGAGTGGATGGGAACTTGTGGGCGGAGGTCCCGCAGGTTCTGGGTAGGGGTAATTAACGATGGAACGTTGTTACCCCTCACCTCGGGCCGGGTGGTCACGGCCGAGGTGGTCCTCTGGGCCGGTTTGGAGGTTACGGCCGGGGGGTTAGGAATGATGGTTTGCCTCTCGGACGGATCTATCGGTGTTTCTGGTTATACGGGTATATATGTATAAGGTTAAGTTTAACAATTGAGTGGCATGTTGGGCCACAAGTTTGGTATACATATATACGGTAAAATAAAACTGTGGCCATTCCTGCAATAAAGTCGTGGTTCTCGTCTTCATTTAGGTAGATATGGTACGGGGGGTGTGTTTTACAGGATAACCTGCTTATCCCTTATAGATGCGTCAAGAAGGGCAGTGAGCCCCATAGGGGTGAATGGACCCCATGACGATCGGGAGGGTGCAAGGTTAGGAAAGGGTTAATAGGTTTGCATGGGATGGGGGATGTGTGGGAGTACAGGATTGGTAGTAGGGAGCTGTAAGGGGATTGGGGGGGAGCAAGGAAGGGGTGGGGTGTTGGGAGAGGTATAAGAGAGGGGGGTGTGCTGTTTACCTCCCCTTTCGTCGATTGATCTTTGTGTCCCACCCGCCCGCCCTGATATATAATTATATGTATATGTTCAAAAAAAAAAAAAAAAAAAAAAAGGTGAAAAGGTGATGGTTTTTCAAAAAAAAAAAAAAAAAAAAGAACTTTAAAAAAAAAAAAAAATAAAAAAAAAAGAGGAATAAAGGAGAATATAAGGTTGAGTTGCTAATTTATTGTTGTCACAGCGGGGTGATAGGTCCGTCTGAGAGGTTGGGAGTACCGACAGTCGGCTTGTTGGTACGAAGTCGCTCAAGGGGAGTGGCTTCGGAGTGGATGGGAACTTGTGGGCGGAGGTCCCGCAGGTTCTGGGTAGGGGTAATTAACGATGGAACGTTGTTACCCCTCACCTCGGGCCGGGTGGTCACGGCCGAGGTGGTCCTCTGGGCCGGTTTGGAGGTTACGGCCGGGGGGTTAGGAATGATGGTTTGCCTCTCGGACGGATCTATCGGTGTTTCTGGTTATACGGGTATATATGTATAAGGTTAAGTTTAACAATTGAGTGGCATGTTGGGCCACAAGTTTGGTATACATATATACGGTAAAATAAAACTGTGGCCATTCCTGCAATAAAGTCGTGGTTCTCGTCTTCATTTAGGTAGATATGGTACGGGGGGTGTGTTTTACAGGATAACCTGCTTATCCCTTATAGATGCGTCATGGCATATTACAGAACATGACTGCCTGCTGCAGCTTCAGGCAGGTAGTGACTGAGCCACAGCTGTGAGTGGTGACGTCACTGAGTTTGCGGTCACAGCTGGAGGGTCTCACAGTACCCCACCTGTGACCGCAGGTAAACTCATTGCAAGCACTGAGACCTGCATCTCCTGGCAGAAAACTGTGGTTTTTCTTTAGCGATTTTTGATGTGATATTGATGCAGGTTTGGTGCAGAAATTTGGTGTGTAAATTCCAGCACCAAATTTGGGCAATATTTTGGACTGAGGACTTTTTTTTATGTATTTTTCATGCATTAATTTTTTGTAATAGTGTGTTTCCATTGTCTAATGAAGTTTTTTGCATGATAACATGCATTGTACAATTATAATGTTCAAACTGTCTAAATATGGCAAAGTAAAGGGCTGATATTGCATTTCATATGGTTTTGTTACTGTGTAATGTGTTGCCCTTTGTCTTGCCCCTAGAAAAGATGGAGCCCTGTATGTGCGTGCGCCTGTCATTCATACCCCTTCTTCTCTGCTGTGCCCGGCATCCAATGGGTGTTCGTCATCACGTACATGCGCGGTGCTGTTTCCGGGACGCCGGTGGCAGCGGCAAACGAGGTGGTTGATTACGGGCGTGCACCGACAGTTACAGGTGTGAACAATTGGGGGTCTATTTAAGGGTCCAGCATCACTGTCTCTGCACCTCTGGACGAATCTCCGGCGAAATGAGTCGAGGTGCAGGGCAGTGTGACTGGATTTACATATGGCCACAGCAGGGGATATCAGCGTGGGATTTTCCCAAATACTGTTGTTTGAGCACCATTCATCTGGGCTATAGGCCTCTATTTGTAGGTTAAACTAAATTAACGTTATCTGCTGGTTTGTTATACTTAATATTCTGAAGGTCAATGACTTAAGGCCCTGTCACATACAGAGATAAATGTTTGGCAGATCTGTGGTTGCAGTGAAATTGTGGACAATCAGTGTCAAGTTTGTGGCTGTGTACAAATGGAACAATATGTCCATGATTTCACTGCAACCACAGATCTGCCAAAGATTTATCTCTGTGTGTGACGGGCCTTTATATTTACTTAGTTAGCATAATCAAACATTGATGCTCGCAGCGTTGCTAATAGAATACACTGTACTTTGACCTATATCCCCTAGGGGGCCAAGGTATATTACCATTCTAATACATGACTATGTTGGTCTTTTTAACATCTATCTGCTGATGTGTTTCATATAAAAGTGCCGAATAACAGTATTGTAATTAGATTCATGGGCTATAGTCCTCTCACTTATAATCTTAACCCCATAGCGACGGCCTGTCTCAAGACGTCGGAAAAACAGGGTACTTATTCTGTTCCGACGTCTTGAGACATCAGACCGGAAAAAGCCTGTAGCTACTGGAGGTAGCTGAGACCCCCAAGATTATGAATCGGGGTGTTTTTTTGGACCCCGATAATGTGATCGCCGGTATACACCGTATACTGACGTACACATATAAAAAAAAATGGCAAATAATACTGATTTCTTTCTCATCTGACATGATCAAACATGTCAGATGATAAAGAA
This sequence comes from Anomaloglossus baeobatrachus, assembly GCF_048569485.1. Taxonomy (NCBI): domain Eukaryota; kingdom Metazoa; phylum Chordata; class Amphibia; order Anura; family Aromobatidae; genus Anomaloglossus; species Anomaloglossus baeobatrachus. The sequence continues at coordinate 265,234,304 of NC_134358.1, read as the reverse complement.
ATATAATCCTCTAGTGCCCCCAAAGCCCCCGGTACCGGAGAAATCAACCCCCAACACCACCACCCCCATGGACATCCAAAATGGCGCCGACGCGCACCGAAAACTGCCGCCGCCGGCTCTGCATTCATTTCCCTCCGATCTGAAATGGTCAAACATTTCAGATAGGAGGGAAATGTCCTCCCCCTCACCCCTCCTCCGGTACACCGGAGATGTCTGGTCCCCCGGAGCCCCCTCCGGTTCTCCAGAGCGCTCCCCCTTCCCTCCTCCGGAGCGTGCAAGATGGCGGCGCGCAGCGCACAGTAGCGCGCGACCGCATTCATCCTGCTCTTTCTGCCGCATGTGACACGTCACATGCGACAGAAAAGTTGTCCCCAGGTCCCGCCAGGTCTCCCGCCGTCACCCCCCCCTCAGCACCCGGTCTTCCATTACCTGGCAGCTGCTCCGTCCCCACGATCACTCCGCCTCCCTCTGGAAAGCTGGCGGCGCATGTGCAGACAGCGGCTGTCAGCTGGATCCTTGCATGCAGGGATGCTGAACGCGCTGCTTGCACATGCTGCTGTACTGTGGACCAGGGGAGAGGGAGTGCAGTAATCTGCAGCCACACTCCTCACATGGAGAGCCTGCTGTTCTAGAAAATGGGGGGTACGTTCTGTGAGCGTGCCCCACATATTCTGGAATGAGGTTACTGCAGGTCACTCTGTCCTAGGTTGGATCGAGGCAGTGTGAGTGCAGTATTCTCAGATTACTGCACCCACACTGCTTATGGAGAGCTTGCTCTTCCAGAAAATGGGGATACGTTCCCTGAACGTGCCCCCCGTATTCTAGAAGGTCCAGAGTCGTCGTGTGACCTCCAAAATGGATTACAGCGACCGGAATTTGTTTATTTTCAATAAATTGGTGAAAGACGGAATGTTTCGGGGAGTGTTTTTTTAAATAATTTTTTTTCTGTCTTTATTTTTTTCTATTACTGACTGGGTTAGTGATGTCGGGTATCTGTTTAGATGCCGTGACATCACTAACCCCAGGGCTTGATGCCAGGTGACATTACAGCTGGTATCAACCCCGTATATTACCCCGTTTGCCACCGCACCAGGGCGCTGGATGAGCTGGGGCGAAGCGCCAGGATTGGCGCATCTAATGGATGCGCCACTTCTGGGGCGGCTGCGGCCTGCTATTTTTAGGCTGGGAAGAGTCCAATAACCATGGCTCTTCCCACCCTGAGAATACCAGACCCCAGCTGTCCGCTTCATCTTGGCTGGTGATCTAATTTGGGGGAGACCCCACGTTTGTTTGTTTTTTTAAAAAAATACGCCTGGGGAGTCCTCCAAATTGATCACCAGCCAAGGTGAAGCTGTCAGCTGTGGTTTGCAGGCTACAGCTGTCTGCTTTACCCTAGCTGGCTATCAAAAATAGGGGGGACCCTACGTCGTTTATTTTAATTATTAATTTTTTGGGGAGGCTAAATACAAGGCTAGGCACCCTTTAGTGCCACATGAAAGGCACTAAAGGGCGCCAGCTTAGAAAATGCAGGGGAATGGGACGTTATATTTGTTTGACATCTATCCATTCATCCATTGTAGCATTTTACGCTGTGCGCCCACGATCAGGGTTTGCAGCGTGTTGGGCGCAGAGTGTTTTCCCTGCATCCATAGTGCTGCGTTGTGCAGTAGAAGCACAGTGGAAGGATTTTTAGAAATCCCATGCCCACTGTGCTTCTTTTCTCTACAGCATAAACCGACCTGTGGCGCAGCTTCCCGAGCCTCAGCATGTCAGTTTATGCTGCGGAGACAAGAGTGTTCTCTGCAGGTAGCATAGAGCTAAAGTCCACAGCAGCCTGAACCCAAATCGTGGGCATGGGCAGCTGCCTTCTCCCGTGGACAACACTCATATCTCTGCAGGAAGGCTGACACTGTGTACTAGACGCCGTGTCGCTGGATCATGGCCACACAGCCTAAAAGTGAGAAATTTGTTGCACAGCAACATTTTTGTGAAGTACCTGTGGATTCAAAATGCTTACTATACTCCTGAATAAAATCCACTTTCCAAAATGGGGTTACTTGTGGGGGGTTTCTGCTCTATAGGTACCCAAGGGGCCCTGCTAATGTGACATGGTGCCCGCAATTTATTTCAACTTTTCCAGAATTCAAATGGTGCTCCTTCCATTCCAAGCCCTCCCATTTATCCAAACAGAGGTTTTTGGCCACATGTGGGGTATCCCTGTGCTCATAAGACATTGGATAAGAACCTCTTGGGTCCACGGTTTGTTGTTGCCTCTTGAAAAAGTAAGAAATATGATACTAAAGCAACATTTTCGTGAAAAAAATGAAAATTTTCAATATGGCAACCTAAGCTTATCAATTCTGTGAAGTACTCTTGAATTCAAACTGTTCACTATACACCTAGATAAAAGCCTTGAGGTGTCTTGTTTCCAGAATGGGGTCACTTGTTGGGGACCTCCACTGTTTAGGCACCTTAGGGGCTTTCCAAATGCAACATAGCGTCCGCTAATGATTCCAGCCAATCGTGCAGTCAAATGGCGCTCCTTCCCTTCCCAGCCCTGCTGTGAACCCAAACAGTTGATTTCCACCATACATAAGGTATCAGTATACTCAGGAGAAATTGCACAATAAATCTTATGCTGAATTTTTTCCTTTTACACTTGTAAAAAAAAAAGCTACCTGGTTGAAGTAACAATTTTGTGGTAAAAATGTATTTTTTTATTTTCACAGCTCAACATTATAAACTTCTGTGAAGCACCTGAGGGTTCAGGGTACTCACCAAACATCTAGATAAATTCCTTCAGGGGTCTATTTTCCAAAATGGGGCCACTTGTGGGGGGCCTCTACTGTTTAGGCACCTCAGGGGCTCTCCTAATGCAACATGGCGTCCGCTATTGATTCCAGACAATTTTGTAGTCAAATGGCACTCCTTCCCTTCCGAGCCCTGTCATGCGCCCAAACAGTTGATTTCCACCACGTATAAGGTATCACCAAACTCAGGAGAAATTGCACAATAAATTTCATGGTGATTTTTTTCCTGTTACCCTTGTGAAAAAAAAGCTACCTGGTTGAAATAACAATTTTGTGGTAAAATTTTATTTTTTTATTTTCATGGCTCAACGTTATAAAATTCTGTGAAGCACCTGGGGGTTCAGGGTACTCACCAAACATCTAGATAAATTCCTTAAGGGACCTAGTTTCCAAAATGGGGTCACTTGTGTGGGGTTTCTGCTGTTTAGGTACCTTAGGGGACCTCCAAATGCGACATGGTACCCGCACTCTTTTTCAGCCAAATTTCCTTTCCAAAATTCAAATATTGTTCCTTCCGTTCCAAGCCCTCCTATTTGTCCAAACAAAGGTTTCAGACCACATGTGAGGTATCACCTCGCTCATAAAAAGTGGGTAACAAACGTTGAGGTCAAATTTTTGGAATTACCTCTTGCAAAAGTGAGAAAATTGATGCTAAAGCAACATTTTTGAGAAAATTATTAAAATTTTCAATATGACAATGTAACGTTAACAAAATCTGTGAAGTACCTGTGGATCCAAAATGCTCACTATACCCCTAGATAGAAGCCTTGAGGGGTCTAGTTTCCAAAATGGCGTCACTTGTGAGGGGTTTCTTTTGTTTAGGTACCTTAGCGGACCTGTAAATACAACATGGTGTTCGCAATCTATTTCAGCCAAATTTGCTTTCCAAAATTCAAATATTGCTCCTTCTGTTCCGAGCCCTCCCATTTGTCCAAATAGAGGTTTCTGACCACATGTGGGGTATCAGTGCGTTCATAACAAAGTGGGAAACAAGTTTTGTGGTCCATTTTGTTGTGTTATTTCTTCTAAAAGTGAATACATTTGGGTTAGAGCAACATTTTTAGGTAAAATTTAATTTTTGCTTTTTTTCATTCCACATTGCTTTTGTTCATGTGAAGCACCTGAAGGGTTAATAAACTTCTTGAATGTTGTTTTGAGTACTTTGGGGGGTGCAGTTTTTAGAATGGTGTAACTTTTGGGTATTTTCTGTCATCTAGGCCTATCGAAGTCACTTCAAATATGATGTGGTCCCTAAAAAAATGGTTTTGTAAATTTTGATGTAAAAATGAGAAATCGCTGATAAACTTTGAACTCTTCTAACTTCCTAACAAAAAAAAATTTTGTTTCCAAAATTGTGCTTATGTAAAGTAGACATGTGGGAAATGTTATTTATTAGCTATTTTGTGTCACAGAAATCTCTGGTTTAACGGTATAAAAATTCAAAAGTTGAAAATTGCTAAATTTTCAAAATATTTGCCAAAATTAAATTTTTTCATAAATAAACGCAAAAAATATTGTCCTAAATTTGGTACTAACATGAAGTCCAATATGTGATGAAAAAACAGTCTCAGAATCACCGGGATCCATTGAAGCGTTCCAGAGTTATAACCTCATAAAGGGACACTGGTCAGAATTGCAAAATTTGGTCTGGTCATTAAGGTGAAAATTAGCTCCGTCACTAAGGGGTTAAAGGGGAATTTGTGATCCCATAGTATATCACTGATAAGTTGTAATTTTACTATTATTGTATAGTTCCAGCTGAACATTAATATTTAATATTTGTTTCTTCTTGCGTGGTTACTTGGATGAACTAAAATCTGAATAATATTAACATCTTTTATCATCTGTCACGATATAGTGTGTTATTGGTTGGCCAGAATGTTGTTCAGTGTCACACTGCCCTGTGTGTTTCTCTATTGAAAATTTCTCTGCATGTTTTTAAACATGATATCTGCACTGTGTGTCCATTTTGATATATCTATTTAAGAAAATTGTTGTAATAAAATATCATTATTAAAATATGCTGTATGTTTGAAAATTATTTAATCATGATTATATGGGACTGTTGGTCTTTTGTATGAATTAAGTATTTGTTAGGGACCAAATTGGTTCAATAAATGAATGATTCACATAAGGGATCTGTGGATTCTAAAATTATTCTTAGAACAGGAACACAGTCTGGATGGGGAACAGTCAGGCGCAGGACTTTTGGCACAGGTCATCAGGCTCAGGTCACCAGGCAAGGGACATCAGGCACAGGACATCAAACGCGGGTACAGCTGGGATAGGACATCAGGTGGAACTTCGGTTGTCAGGGTCCAGGTCATCAGGCACGGATCACCAGGCATGGGACATCAGGCACAGGACATTGGAAACAGGTGCAGCCGGAGCAGCTGAGACAGACAGGACAACAGGTGCAGGCACAGGTACAGGATACAGGATACAGGCTGGTACCAGAGAACAGACAGGACAGGTCCAGGAAACAGAGACAAGACAGGCACAGCAGAGCAGAACTGGTAGTATGCAAGACTGATGCTGGAGGCTAGGAGACCAGAGCAGACAGTCAAGACCACCACTCAAGTTAGGATCAGAATCCTGAGGCATTGCTCTGGCCTCTCCTATCAGGGGAGCCTTAAGTACCTGGTGCCTCCCAGTGATAGGCTGGAGACACCATAGCAAGGTGCACATGCTTCCTCATAAAAGAACAGGAAGCATAGGGGGACGCCCCCTAGGGTGGAGGCCAGGAAACTCCACACAAGATGTGCAAGGCCTGGGGCTGAGGCAGAAGCTGAAGGCCACACACAAGTGGGACGAGCTGGGGACCAAACTACACATGGATGGCAATGAAGGGACGCAGAGGACCATGCGACATGTGGGTGGCCACAGAGGGGACGAGCCGAGGACCACACAACAAAAGGATAGCTGTGCAGGAGTGCAAAGGACCAAGTAACATGTGGGCGGCCATGCAGGTAAGAGGAGGACCACACAGCATGAGAATGGTCATGCAGGACAGAGGAGGGAGCAGGGACATAGCGCTAGGATGCCGAGGAGCACCGGCGCACTAGGAAAGCTGGCACTGCAACAAGCTAGTTTTCCTGCAATACCTTCATGCACTTCTAACTCAAACATCTTACATCTCACACAAAAGAGGTGGGCGTATCCAGACCAGAGCACAATGTCAGATTTCAATTCAAACAAGACGTTCCCCCTTTAATGTCTTATAGGGGGCGCACCTTGAGGAAAAAAAAAATATAAAATCTACAATAAATAAGTCTTCCTTCTCTGGCTATATGTTTCAAGATTTGAAAATACTGGCTAATTAAAAAAATACAACTCCTGTTATGAAAATTCCTCTAAGTTCACATATAATAGAACATAAACATCCAGGACAATGATTCATCAGATGTTTACAATATGTCCATCACTCAAAGATCAATCAATCCCACATTCAAGGATCCTCATAGTTTATAACATCATTCCAGACATAACATTCATATAGAAAACAGAGGACAACATATAATCTTTGAACTCCTGAAATATTATATTCCTCTCTTCATTCAATTTCCTTCAACAATAATTCTTACATCTGAAAACACATTTAAACATATAATAGACCCCAAATTATCGTATAACAGTAGTATTTCAATTATACACACAAAATCCAAACACTGGTAGAGGTTAAGAATGGTCTTCTAGGACCACTACATACCCATCTCGGAACACCAGAAAACACTGAAACGTTTGTAACACAAAGGGTTACTCACAGCGTATTTTTTGGGTCACAAAGAGGTCCAGTTAACCATCCCTTTCCTGGGAGAGCTAATTTGGGGTGATATACACGGGATCTCCATATCTCCAAGTGTTGGTCATATTAATAGCGATGCATCGGAGACAAGAACACAGTCAGTTACTGTGAGTGCACCAGGCTTGTCTGAAATCACAGATGCCCAAACATCAGTTTATTACAACCACAAAGGAAAAGGGGCATGGCTTAGTATATGACCAAAAAGAGTATGAAAGTTGGGAACCACAAAATTGTAAATCATAGACCCTGATAAATTCCTTAAAACTAGTTTTGTCCAGTTTTTTACACCTTCAGTAACAAAGACAAACTTTTAAGAAAGACATGTTAAATAGGGACAACTCCCAGTGTTATTGCTTTTCTCAATAACACTTCTAAAGCCAATACAAAAATACTAAATTATAATTTAGTATTTTTGTATTGGCTTTAGAAGTGTTATTGAGAAAAGCAATAACACTGGGAGTTGTCTCTATTTAACATTTACAGTTAGGTCCAGAAATATTTGGACAGTGACACAGTTTTCGCGAGTTGGGCTCTGCATGCCACCACATTGGATTTGAAATGAAACCTCTACAACAGAATTCAAGTGCAGATTGTAACATTTAATTTGAAGGTTTGAACAAAAATATCTGATAGAAATTGTAGGAATTGTACACATTTCTTTACAAACACTCCACATTTTAGGAGGTCAAAAGTAATTGGACAAATAAACCAAACCCAAACAAAATATTTTTATTTTCACTATTTTGTTGCGAATCCTTTGAAGGCAATCACTGCCTTAAGTCTGGAACCCATGGACATCACCAAACGCTGGATTTCCTCCTTCTTAATGCTTTGCCAGGCCTTTACAGCCGCAGCCTTCAGGTCTTGCTTGTTTGTGGGTCTTTCCGTCTTAAGTCTGGATTTGAGCAAGTGAAATGCATGCTCAATTGGGTTAAGATCTGGTGATTGACTTGGCCATTGCAGAATGTTCCACATTTTTGCACTCATGAACCCCTGGGTAGCTTTGGCTGTATGCTTGGGGTCATTGTCCATCTGTACTATGAAGCGCCGTCCGATCAACTTTGCGGCATTTGGCTGAATCTGGGCTGAAAGTATATCCCGTTACACTTCAGGATTCATCCGGCTACTCTTGTCTGCTGTTATGTCATCAATAAACACAAGTGACCCAGTGCCATTGAAAGCCATGCATGCCCATGCCATCACGTTGCCTCCACCATGTTTTACAGAGGATGTGGAGTGCCTTGGATCCTGTGCCGTTCCCTTTCTTCTCCAAACTTTTTTCTTCCCATCATTCTGGTACAGGTTGATCTTGGTCTCATCTGTCCATAGAATACTTTTCCAGAACTGAGCTGGCTTCATGAGGTGTTTTTCAGCAAATTTAACTCTGGCATGTCTAATTTTTGGAATTGATGAATGGTTTGCATCTAGATGTGAACCCTTTGTATTTACTTTCATGGAGTCTTCTCTTTACTTTTGACTTAGAGACAGATACACCTACTTCACTGAGAGTGTTCTGGACTTCAGTTGATGTTGTGAACGGGTTCTTCTTCACCAAAGAAAGTATGCGGCGATCATCCACCACTGTTGTCATCCGTGGACGCCCAGGCATTTTTGAGTTCCCAAGCTCACCAGTCAATTCCTTTTTTCTCAGAATGTACCCGACTGTTGATTTTGCTACTCCAAGCATGTCTGCTATCTCTCTGATGGATTTTTTCTTTTTTTTCAGCCTCAGGATGTTCTGCTTCACCTCAATTGAGAGTTACTTAGACCGCATGTTGTCTGGTCACAGCAACAGCTTCCAAATGCAAAACCACACACCTGTAATCAACCCCAGACCTTTTAACTACTTCATTGATTACAGGTTAACGAAGGAGACGCCTTCAGAGTTAATTGCAGCCCTTAGAGTCCCTTGTCCAATTACTTTTGGTCCCTTGAAAAAGAGGAGGCTATGCATTACAGAGCTATGATTCCTAAACCCTTTCTCCGATTTGGATGTGAAAACTCTCATATTGCAGCTGGGAGTGTGCACTTTCAGCCCATATTATATATATAATTGTATTTCTGAACATGTTTTTGTAAACAGCTAAAATAACAAAACTTGTGTCACTGTCCAAATATTTCTGGACCTGACTGTATATATCTAAATATCTTTGATAATTATCAAAGATATTTAGATATATATATTGCTTAATAAGGCAATGCAAGGTGTAAAATATTAACCATAACAGGTACTTACTCCGAACTTTACAGATTGGGTTGGCTCATCTCTAGTAAAAATTGAAATTCATAACTCTTTTTTGCAAGATTTTAACAACACTAACAAGAAAGTATCTATAATTGGGCTAAACCTGGGGCTAGGTGGCAACTTTGGCTGAGGCATCTTTCAGACGTCCGTCAAAACAGCGTACATATCATGTGGTCTGTTTTTCCCATCCATGTTGCGATCCGTGTATCTGTGTGTATTTTTCGTGTGACATCCGTGTGCTAGCCATGCAGCATACTTATGTCCGCTTTCAATGTACATGTGCGTTACGTCCATGTGTCAGCCGTGTGTCATCCATATGCGGTCTATTTATCAAATCCATGCCGAACTGTTTAGTCATGTAATTGAAGGCCTTGATTTGTCAGAGGTGTGCCAAATGGATTCAAAAGCCTTAAAAAAAGCAACAAATAAGTGATCTTCCCCTTGTTGGTTTGCTGGCTTTTGTTCTGGTTAGTGTTACATGAAAAATGTCTTTATCCAATGAGGCATTATTGTGGTTGAGCTGGCTAGTGTCACGTCGCTTTGATTTTCGTTGGTATATGCTGGACTTAGATCCACCCCGAAGGAAAAGAATGTGGGTTTACCCCATAGTAATTCAACGTCCCGCTTATGGTCACTTTCACACCTTGTACTCTGAACTTTGGCAATATCCCATAAAGTTTGTTGATTATTTCCGTTTGTCAGTTGTTAGTTTTGACCAGATTCTGACGGTGTTGCGCCCTCATCTCCTCCATCAATACACCTGCATGCGGCTTAGCATTTCTCCTGAGGAGCATTTGTTATTGACTTTGTGGTATGTATTTTTTTTTGTTTATTTTTATTTTTGTTTTTTAATTAATCACGTCAATTTTTTTTTTGTTGGTTAAAGTTTATTTAGTCAATATACCAGTTAATGTTTTTTAATAAATATTGCTTTGCCATAACACCTGTAACTAAGCTAGATTAGTGAATTAATTAATTAAACTTTTAGTAAGTCATAAACATATGTGATTTCATAATTTAATTTAAATAATAATAACTGCAGAAGGTCACATGTTGCGTTGTGATACTAATATCTGGTCAACATAAGTGATGCGTGATAGACAGCATCTCAAAATAATGGTACTGTTACTGTCCACTGTTGTCACCCAATGATGACATAGGGGTAATCTGGTGAAATGCTGCATTATTATCTAATATTGGAGAAATAGCATTTTACCATGAATTCGGCTAAATGCAAACATCTTTCGCATGTTCTTTTTCGATTTGAAAAAGTGTTCAATGGTTTACATTTTCCTTTATGTTAGCTTATAGATTCCTGGTTACTGGCAACTGCTTTGGTTCTCTTCATTTTGAATACCTTCTTGGCACTTCTACAATATCCGTTATCGTCCAAAATACTTGTGATCTGATTTGGGACAGATTCAAAAGCCGTGTGATGCCTCAGCCAACCACACATGACTGGGTCAAGATTTCCCAGGGTTTCCTGGAAGCAGCACAATTTCCAAACTGTATTGGGGCATTGGATGGTAAGCACATCCGTGTCAAGAAGCCACGAAACTCAGGCTCCAATTTTGTTAATTATCATAAATATTTCTCAGTGATTGTTCTTGCTTTAGCTTACAGCAACTACTGTTTTGTATTTGCGGACATTGGGGCCTATGGAAGTGCATCTGATGCACACATATTTTACTCTTCCAGTTTAGCCCGACGGCTTGTTGACATGAACCTGCACCTTCCTCAGCCATGTCCACTTCCAGGATCCTCTGACCCACCTGCACCATATATTATGGTTGCTGATGATGGATTTGCTCTTTCCAAAAATGTTTTACGGCCTTTTCCAATTCGCGGTATAAAAATCCGGAAGAGCACATTCAACCATCGTATGGCCAAAGCATGGCGTTTCGTTGAGTCTGCTTTCAGAATTCTAGCCTCAAAATGTCGTATTTTCTACACCATTATCCAAATGCATCCAGCCAATGTCCAGGCAGCCATTATTTTACACAATTACTCCCTATTATATGAGGCCTCCTTGCCTGATCAGGATGATATGCGATCTGCAAATTTTGTCTTACCACCAGACTTACCAATTGGTAACCAAACTGAACCCTCTGGTCTTCAAGTTCATAATATTTTTACTGATTATTTTGTTTCACAAGAGGGTACTGACCCATGGCAAATGGACATTAACAGCTGATCTTTTTTTTTACTATTTTCAACATTTCTTAAAACATGTTTGAATTAGTTTAATTGCCTATGAATGTCTTAATAGGCCCATTGTTACTTTATTGTAGAGACTGGCAAGATAATGAGGACCCTTGACGTGGGTTGTGAGCTTAAATTTTTATGGTATGATGCTAAATACACATCAAGCAGGTTTTTAAAGAAAAATAACTAACACCTCATTAGACATTTTTAAATGTGTTTAGTAATAACTGTTTATAACACACTTTGAATGTCAATAATCTACTTTCTTTTTTCTTTTTTTTTTAAATTATTTATGTATTTGTCTTTTATGACACTTAATAAAATTTGTATCCTCTGATAATATGTTTTGATACGTTATGTTTATGCAAGCAGCAAGCAGACAAAGTTAAAAAAAACTTAACGTATTCGTAAAAACTTAATGTATTCTCAACTGCAATCCAAGATTAGTATTGTCAATCACTTTGTAACCACACTATTTGCACATTAAGTATCTTTTTGGTATTACTTTGTAAACGGATTTGTATGTTTTTTTCTGTGCCCACCTAACATTAAGTACATGTTTCAGCAACAATAACAAACTCATAGTAACTTCACAAATTGCAATCAAATTTGATGAGGCATCAAAAGCCCTTTTGTCAATTTTTTTTGCCAGTATTAACTGATTTTACCCATAATACCTAATCAAGAATGACGCTAACATATAATGTCACTTCATTGTGATTACCTGTCTGATCAAACAATGTAATGTACGTTTAATATTTGTAGGTGTTATTTTCGTTATTTTTTTTGGATAAAGCCCCAAACATGTCACATTACATGAATATGCTATCAAAGAAAAACAAAGAATGACAGCGCACTTATGAAGGTTGTATTATCCAGACATGATTTTTTTTTATTATTTTTGTTCCAAATCTGTCGTATGTGACATTATGATTAGTTTAACAAAATGCGTGTTTATTTTTGATAATGGAACCACTTTTGTATTTTTTTTTAAATAAGTTATAATTTAGCTGGTAAGGAAAAATTACAATTGAGTATGCTCAATATATCATCAATGTAGTGTACAATCTATTTTTTCTTTGACATTCATGATACATGTTGTTTGAAACAATATGTATAGTTAAAAACGAATAATGTTAAACAAAAAGGTTAATTTATTTTTTTATAAGGGTAAAAAACACACACTGGGGTATGCCCTAGGCCACAAAACATTCGTCAAGGAAAACTATTTTTTAAGCAGAATAATTCACAGGTCTGTGGCTAAAAAGCTGTTTGATTATTTTCATCTAATTTTCATGTATTTTGGTGTGCTGAAAATGAAAAAAATATTGAAAAAAATCCTGGACATCAGGATTTGCCACAAAACGCAAACCTCTCTTCAAATTTAGTACATTTTTCATAATTTTTTTTTCTTTTTTTTTTGTAGGGTTTTGAAAGTCAAAATTTCTATTAATTAATTCACATCAATGCATTGAAGATATATAATGCCAAAAAATATAACTTTCAAAGAAAAGAACTTTTAGAGTGGGCTAATGAAACCAGCATCAACATTTTGCAAGCTGAATGAGCGGGCTCTGACATGCGTGGGCTTGTTTCAATTGTTTTATCTTTGTTCTCGCCTGTTCACACTTTTTAATCTCAGTTCGTGTTAGCTCTTCATATTCAACCGTGTTTCCCAAAATTAGTATTATGGCTCAGCAGAAGTGTATTAATTCGCCTGACAGTTTCTGTTACATTTGTGGTGAATATACAGTGTTGAAGCAAGAGCTGAATATTACAGACTTTGTAAAAAAAGTATACTTTGCATATTTCGGACTAAAGCTTGGAGATCAAGATAAAGCTTGGGCGCCTCATAAAGTGTGGAAACGGTGTGTTGAGGACCTCCAAATTTGGTTCAAGGGTAAGAAAAAAGCTTTCCGTTATGGGATTCCTATGGTATGGCGAGAGCAAAAGAACCATAGTGACGATTGTTACTTTTGTTCATGCGATGTGAAAGGGTATAATTCAAAACGGAAGCGTTCCATTTTATACCCCAATATTCACTCAGCAACTCGTCCCATCCCCCATGGCACAGATATACCAGTACCCAGGCCCCTGCTACCTTGGAAGAGATAACTATGTCCGATGAAGGTGGAGTCATACCTCAACCAGATGAATCAAGTTCTGACTTTGAAGATGATACAAGACCAAAATTGTTTTCCCAGGAGGAGATGAATGATTTGGTAAGAGACTTACATCTTCCCAAAGATGCCGCTGAGTTACTCGGCTCAAGGCTCAAAAGCAAGAATTTATTGTTGACAGGAGTGTCTTTTTCATGGTTCAGACATTAGGAAGATGAGTTCGTTCCTTACTTTGCCCAGGAAGATAAGTTGGTTTATTGTATCGATGTCGAACGTTTGATGGGTCAATTCAAAATCCAATATGATTCAGCACAATGGTGTCTTTTTATAGATTCATCAAAAAGAAGTCTAGAAGCAGTTTTACTCCACAACAGCGTTTTTTATGCTTCCATCCCTGTATGTTATTCCGTACACCTCAAGGAAACCTATGAGAACTTGGAATTGGTTCTTCGTAAACTTAAATATGAAGACCACGGTTGGCAAGTGTGCGGGGATTTGAAAGTCTTGTGCATGCTGCTCAGGCAACAAGCTGGGTATACCAAATACCCTTGTTTTCTGTGTCTATGGGACAGTCGAGACCGACAAAATCACTGGACCAAGAAGAATTGGCAGCCGAGGGTGCTCATAGTTGGTAAAAAAAATGTCCTCTGAGAAACTTTGGTTCCTCCCCATAAAGTTCTTCTACCACCTCTCCACATCAAATTTAGATTGATGAAGCAATTCGTAAAATCACTTCCAAAAGATGGAGAATGCTTCAAATACTTGGTCGCCAAGTTTCCAGGCCTCTCGGGGGCAAAATTGAAGGAAGGTGTGTTCGTCGGACCAGACATTGAAAGGCTTATAGCTGATAAAGAGTTTATCAATACCATGACGTATCCTCAAAAAGAAAGGTGGATTGTATTTAAAGAGGTCGTAGAGAAAATTTAAGACAATAACAAAGACCCTGACTACAAACAAATCGTCGGACGAATGCTGAAAGCATTTGAAGCTTTAGGTTGTCTGATGAGTTTGAAAGTGCATTTCCTCCATTGCCACCTTGACAACTTTCCTGAAAATTTGGGAGCTGTGAGTGAAGAGCAAGGTGAACGATTCCACCAGGACATTAAAGAGATGGAAAGAAGATACCAGGGAAGATGGAGCATTACAATGATGGCAGACTACTGTTGGACGCTTCAGAGAGACATTACAGATGCTACTCACAAGCGTAAATGTACCATGAGAAGCCTCACAGGGAAGAAGAATGGATTTTAGTGTGTGTTAGTGAGCTCATTGCAGTTAAAAAAATGATTTTCATGAAACATTTGTAATAAAAAATTAATTTTGAGTCTATTTTCATTTATTTTGAGGTATTATTTTATTTAACATTGATACTTAAATTGTCAGAAAACGTGATGTCCTATGACAAAACGGAGGTCATTTTCAGATTCAGCGCACTCAAAAACATAAAGATTATGTGGAATAACCAAAACAGCCCTCGAAAAAGTTTTTTTTGCAGACCTGTGTTGAATAACATTTTTAGAAAAATAAACTTTATTTTAACCACTTTCGTCTTTACTTAGACATAGAACGTAAAATACAGGCTATACAAGGCAATAATGACACATTTGCAGTCCGCAAATAGAACGGACAAAAATAGCAACAGATGTAATCTAAACATCAAGTTCAAATCTTCATATTTAAATAAATAAACATTTTTTGTGAAAGCCACAAGAAACAGCCAATAACACCACTGTAACGAAATTGAAAAGTAAAATATCAAAAAAGCACATCAGCCAATCCAATGACCAGCCAATGTTAAATATAAGCAAAGTTAGCTTGATACAGAATGAAAAGCATAAAGACCCTGAAAATTAATTCCAGGGGCTTATTTCGTCACACACATGGAAACAGGAGTGGGTTGGACATGCCCATCCAGACATGTTGGTCTTTGCCATACTTCACATTATGTATCAGCCTAATTATGTTCAAAGTTAAGCATGGTTGGTCATGGAGGTGATTGATTATTTTTCCTTATAGTGGATCAATTTAAACATCAGTTAGATCGTGAGACCTTAGATTAAAAGTCTGCATTTTTTATTTTCTGGACATATTGTCTTCTGGTGTTGAATGTGGTTTTGGTTTTGTTTTGTCCTTGTTTTTTTTTTTTTCGAATTTTTCATCCAATTTCATAATACTTGGTTAAATGATTTTTTGGAGAAAAAATTAAAAACAAAAAAAACCATCAACTAGATATTTACTAAATCCCCAAGACTGTACACTGTATCCTGACTAAAGGTTGTAGTGTTTACAACGTCAGGGGTGGTCTAAGGGACAGTTGGATGCATTGGGCTGTGACTGTATTGTGCTTGCCACTGTCACTGTTGATAAAGGTTGTGGAAATATATTTGCTGTTATGGTATAGACTTGTTGTTCCAAAGATTGAACATAGTAATTTTGGCTTGGGTGAGCTGCTGCTATGGGAAGTTGTATGTTGGTGCCAATTGTTGACCCTGAGGCAATGGTTGCATTTGAGTGTGTGATACAACAAATGTGTGTGGGTATTTGTGGCATTTTGAATTGCGGGTCTGACGGCAACACTGCTGGTATGAATAAAGTTATGTGCTGCTGTTGTTTGATGTAAATTTGCCATGGGGTTTGTGTGTGGCTGTGGTAATGACATTTGTGAGGCAAAACCTAAAGATGTCGTTGGTACATTAGATAGCCTTGCTGCTGGTTGATTAATGGTGGATGAAGGAGCACCAATATTTTTCTCATATTGCCTAGCTGGAGTTGGTGGTTGTGAAGAAGGTGGGTGTTGTGATTGTTGTTCAATGTTGGATGTTGGTGGTGCCAGCTGTGTTAGTCATTGATTGGTACACCACTGCTCAATAGTTGCCAGAACATGGTGTGCCTTGAGGCCGCCCCGGCTTGCAGATATTAGGATTAGAATAGGGGCCTTGACCCGCTCTTGACGTTCTGATGGTACTTTGGCAAGGCAGGGAGACATTGACCTACAAAAACACTCAACATCATTTTCTGGCATTAGTGTGTTCATGCTAGTGAGTATTCTAGTGTCAATGAACTCTGGAAGTGACCATAGATCATTCTGACGCCTGAGTATTTGCCCTCGAAAAGTTTGAGCAACAGAACGAGGTATAGTAGTGGAAGTTGATGTCTGGGAGGCTGGGGCAGTTGAAGGTTGGGCTGTTGTTTGTGTATTCATTTGGCTGCTTCCCAGATCTGTATCACTAGAGACAACAACAGCATGAGTTGGGTTGTTCTGATGTGTTTGTGGTGTTGGTTCTACGTGGGGGTCTGCCTCTGATGCCGATGTAGCTGTTGCTGATGGAGCAGCTGAAGGTGATTCTTCAGAGTCCTCTAAGTTGTCCTTGGTTCTAAATTTAACAAGAAAAAAAATATTTTTTTTGTATTTGTAGATTATGCTTTTTAAATCGAAAAACAATGAGAAAACACCTTACAGATGTGCTATGTGAAAACACAGATAACTTGAAATCATGGAATGTATTTTGATGGTGGCCAAAAGCATTACTATGGCAAGATCTTTGACTGTATTGAGACACAGGGGCACAAAACTTAAGAATATACACCAGTTGACATTATGATCTCTAACTTTTAACACATTCTAGATTATGGTATTCAGAGTAAACAATATATGTTTACGACATTATTTTAGAGAACCATTTTTAAAAACCCGAATGAGTCAACACATGGCATTTAAAAAAATATATATTTATTTTCAAAAATATCAATAATTGATAATTGATTCATATTTATTGAAAAAGAAAATTGATATGGGTTATGTACAAGAAAAAAAGGCTAAAAAGGTTTAAGCATCAAAAACTAACTTTCTGTGTAACTTCCATGATTGGTCGTAAAAACATGTCTTTTTTTTGGATGCAGCAGATGATGGTATTGGATTGAATTCAACGATATTGGTCACGAACTGACCTCCAGCGTCTTTTGACCAAATCCACTGTAGCAACAAAATGTTTTTATAAATCTTTTTCAGTTTTTTTGAATTTTAAAACAAATATGAAAACAACAGTAAAGTAATTGAGCCAATTAAACATTAAAAATTAAGATTTTAAAAAAAGGACGTGTGTTTTGCAAACAAGATGTGTTTATTATATCATAAACAAAAAATGAGATTGCATGCTGCTGACCCGGGTATTTACCCAGTGAAAAAATCCATACATTACACAAGCTAACTGCATTCAAGGGTCAGTTTAATCTCCAACCCAGCAGACCAGCTTTCAGTTTAGTAACAAACGTGTTGAACTACTCATGGGATGTGGTAACAAGATTGACCATTGCAATGGCAGCCAGGAACAAATGCAGCTCAGCACATATCCAGCCTGCACACCTGATACAAACTACATCATTGCTCAAACTAAGCACAGGCAACAAAAAAACTCAGTTGATTGAAAATGTCTGTGTAGCTGTAACGACTGAATGCCGGTCGTTATGTTTATTAAGATACGATGGCACTATGGAAAACCCAGGGACACAAAGATGGTGAATAACAGTTTTCTTTATAAGTCTCAAAACATTTTCTTTTATGAAAAACCCAGTTCTCTTACAACGTGTGGGCCACAACAGCCCGGAATAAACAATAACAGTTTATGCAACTTGGAGGACTTCAAGTGTCGGTCTGTGGAGATGAACTGAACTATATTTCCCCCCACTATACCGCTCCCTCCTTTATCTATTAATGGGGCTTACCCGGGTGCACTACTACAGATAATGGCACGTGATCCCTCCAAGGATATAATCTTACAACCACCTCCCCTTATGTTTACAATTCAATCAGGGTACCCGGTCACCTTCCCATACACAGTCAGCAACCACCAAAAACATGTACATGTACCTCTATTCAATATTGTGTACCTCACTGCCCCAAATAGTGTGATGAAGCAAAGGTAGAATAGTCTGTTATTATCAGCACAACACAGCTTAACCTCTAATAACTTCAGAGCAAACGCCTCAGGATAAACAAGAAACACAGCTCCTTCTCAGTGAATAATCTGTCGAAGAATAATCTTCCTTCTTCTTTATCCTATCTGTCCCTGACTGACTATTATACACCGATCGGTCTCAGGTCAATTGTTACTCACTGAAGTCTTCACGCAAGATGGCGTCTGTCCCCTCAGACTGCTTCTGATTCACTCTTAGATGATTTTATCCAAACAGTTTATGGAGAAAAAAATCACTCAGATGAATTCCCCTCATCAGGGGCAGTAGGAGCTCCAAAGAAAAAAAACGAGTAAGCAGTCCACAAAAAGGAAAAAAAAAAACAGGCAATCCTATAAATCCAAACATGGGAAAACGACAGCCATCTTTACCTTGCGCAGTCCCTCAGATCCTAACTGAACTTTACAACCATCTCTCTCAGACTACGTTACCAGGGAAACCTAATGTAACCCCTTACAGTCTAGGAGTGTGCCTGCTCTCTAGTGACACCTAGTGGCCATTTAAATTCTAGTTTAAATTTATACAATACATTACAATAGCAACTTTGAAGGTAATTAAAGAACATGAGGACTTCTTGGACGAGGCAGAAGCAACCATTCAGGATATGGAAAGTGAGAAAAGCTTCAGAACACATACAGAGGCTGAAAAGTGGACACATGACTAAAAGAAGGCAGCGTATCAAGTGGTCGTCACCACCCACACAGCTTAGCAACCAATATGAAGCCCTCATGCTGGAGAACAAAAATGGCACAGCTCAGGATGATACCATATCTACAGGAGAAGACACAGTATCATCAAAAGAAGTTACTTTGTCAACAAAAGCAGAAACAAAAGACACTCAAAAGCACTCAGGAGCAACAAGCAGTGCGTCCAGAAAGAAAAGAAGAGTGGTAGTTATGGGCGACTCACTACTAAGAGGCACGGAGGTAACTATCTGCAGGCCGGACATAACCGCACGAGAAGTATGCTGCCTCCCGGGAGCAAAAATCAAGGATGTGGCCAACAGGATACCAACTATCCGCGGATCCAAAGACGAATACCCGTTCCTATTGATACATGTAGGAACAAACAACACGGCAAGAAATGATCTACCAACTATTTGTGAAGACTTTGAAATTCTGGGGAAGAAAATAAAGGAACGGAACGTACAGGTTGTTTTCTCATCAATCCTCCCAGTCGATGGCCATGGAGTCAGAAGATGGAATAGGATATTAGATTTGAACAACTGGCTATGACGATGGTGCCGGCAGCAAGGATTTGGATTCTTGGACCATGGAGTGAATTACCTCTACGATGGACTTCTCGCAAGAGACGGGATACACCTCACAAAACCTGGGAAACACACGTTCGCCAGAAGGCTTGCCACACTCATCAGGAGGGCTTTAAACTAGAAGAAGAGGGGATGGGAGAAAAAATATCAGACAAGAACATGCAGCAGAAGGACAAACTAATCAAGGATACTAGATGCCGTAAAGAGGACCCAAGACAGGGTACTAAGAAGGAAGCTAAGTAAAGGGGAGTAAAACTTCTTTCCTGCATGCTGACCAATGCAAGAAGCCTGACCAATAAGATGGAAGAACTGGAGCTGGTAATGTATGAGGAAAAATACGACATAGTAGGAATAACTGAGACATGGTTAGATGACAGTTATGACTGGGCGGCTAACCTGCAAGGATATGAATTGTTTAGGAGGGATCGTAAAAAAAGGAAAGGGGGTGGAGTCTGTCTATATATAAAGTCCAGTTTAAAGCCCAGACTAAGAGAAGATATTCAAGAGGGAAATGAAGAGGTGGAGTCTCTATGGGTGGAGATACAAGGAGGGAAAACTAATAAAATCCTCATAGGGGTTTGTTATAAGCCACCAAATATAACAGAAACCACTGAAAATGTATTATTGAAACAAATAGACAAAGCAGCAAATCACAATGAGGTGATTATTATGGGGGACTTCAACTACCCCGATATAGAATGGGAAACTGAGACCTGCGTATCTCAGAAAGGAAACCGGCTTCTGTCAGTAACTAAGGATAATTATCTGTCCCAACTTGTGCCGGGCCCAACTAGAGGGGCAACCCTTCTCGACTTAATTTTAAGCAACAGGCCAGATAGAATAACAGACGTACGAGTGGATGGGCACCTAGGGAATAGTGACCACAATATAATACAATTCCACTAGTCCTTCAGTAAGGTGCCTTGGAGGGGGGGTTACAAAAACGCTGAATTTCAGGAAAGCAAAGTTTGATCAGCTTAGAGAAGACCTTCGCCAAATTGATTGGGACAATGTCCTCAAAAATGGGAGCACAGAAAATAAGTGGGAAATTTTTAAATCGGTATTAAACACCCACTGCGAGCGAGCCATACCATACGGAAATAAAAGGGCTAGGAACAGGAGAAAACCAATGTGGCTAAATAAGGATGTAAAAGGGGCAATGAATAATAAGAAAAAGGCATTTAAAAAGCTAAAACAAGAAGGCAGCGAAGAAACATTAAAAATATATAGAGAAAAAAATAAAATGTGTAAAAAACAAATACATTTAGCAAAAGTAGAAACTGAGAGACTCATTGCTAAGGAAAGCAAAACAAATCCCAAACTATTCTTTAATTATATAAACAGAAAAAAGATTAAAATTGATAGTGTTGGCCCTTTAAAGAATAATGAGGGTAAAATCATAGAAAGCGATGTGGGAAAAGCAAATGTTTTAAATACTTTTTTCTCAACTGTGTCCACACAGGAAAAGCATATGCCACGGGAAATGCAGAGTGATCATGTAAACGCTTCATTAAGTATGACCTGCCTAACCCAGGAAGAAGTGCAGAACCGACTTAGTAACATTAAAATTGACAAATCACCAGGCCCTGATGGCATTCACCCTCGGGTATTAAGGGAGTTAAGTAATGTGGTAGACAGGCCTCTATTCCTTATATTTAAAGACTCTATAGAAACTGGGTCTGTTCCACTGGATTGGCGGCTAGCAAATGTGGTACCAATATTCAAAAAAGGGTGTAAAAGGGAACCTGGAAACTATAGGCCGGTAAGTTTAACATCTGTTGTGGTTAAAATGTTTGAAGGGTTTTTAAGGGATACTATTATGGAATGTCTCAATGTTAATAATTGTTTAACTCCATATCAACATGGATTTATGAAGGATCGCTCCTGTCAAACTAACCTGATCAGCTTCTATGAGGATGTAATCTCTCACATGGACCGAGGAGAATCATTGGATGTCATTTATCTCGACTTCGGTAAAGCATTTGACAGTCCCACATAAAAGACTGCTAAGTAAAATGAGAAAGCTTGGGCTCTGGGAAAATGTGTGTAGATGGGTAGGTAGCTGGCTTAGTGGTAGAAAACAAAGAGTGGTTATTAATGGCGCATACTCAGATTGGGCCAGGGTTACTAGTGGGGTGCCACAGGGGTCTGTATTGGGCCCCCTACTATTTAATATATTTATTAATGATCTGGTGGATGGTTTACAGAGTAAAATATCAGTATTTGCAGATGATACAAAACTATGTAAGGTAGTTAGCACAAAGGAGGACAGTTTGCAACTACAGATGGATTTGAGTAAATTGGAGAATTGGGCTGAAAAATGGCAAATGAGGTTTAACACATATAAGTGTAAGGTTATGCACATGGGAAGGAGAAACAGATGCTACGATTACTTACTAAATGGGAAACCGCTGGGGAAATCAGACATGGAAAAAGACTTAGGCATCTTAGTCAATAGGAATCTAAATTGGAGTGCCCAGTGTCAGGCAGCAGCCACCAAAGCAAATAGGGTGATGGGATGCATTAGAAGAGGTCTGGGGGCACAAGATGAAAACATCATTCTCCCTTTGTACAAATCACTCGTCAGACCACACTTGGAGTATTGTGTGCAATTTTGGGCACCGGTGCTCAAGAAAGACATTACTGAACTTGAAAGGGTTCAGAGGCGGGCTACTAAAATAATAAATGGAGTGGGTGCATTACAATACACGGAAAGGTTATCAAAATTAGGCCTATTTACTCTAGAAAAGAGAAGACTTAGGGGAGACCTAATAAATATGTACAAATATATCACAGGGCCATATATAGATCTCTCCCATGATCTGTTTGTACCAAGGACTATGACAAGAACAAGGGGGCATTCTCTTCGATTGGAGGAAAGAATATTCCTACATCAGCATAGAAGAGGGTTCTTCACGGTAAGAGCAGTGAGGCTCTGGAACTCTCTTCCTGAGGAAGTGGTGATGGCCAACTCACTGAATGAATTTAAGAGAGGAATGGATGCTTTTCTTGATAGCAAAAGTATAGAAGGTTATAAATAGCATAATCTTACAGCTAGATAGAAGAGCGACCTAGATTATTAGAGGAATGGATGGGCTGCAACACCAAGACAGGTTATTAAACTTGAGGCTATTTAGTTTGGAAAAACAAAGGCTTAGGGAGGATCTAATCACAATGTATAAACATATGAGGGGACAGTACAGAGACCTTTCCAAAGATCTCTTTACACCTAGGCCTGCGACTGGAACACGGGAGCATCCGCTACGTCTCGAGGAAAGAAGGTTTAATCATAACCACAGACGAGGATTCTTTACTGTACAAGCAGTGAGACTATGGAACTCTCTGCCGGATGATGTTGTAATGAGTGATTCACTACTAACATTTAAGCAAAGCCTGGACGCCTTTCTTGAAAAATATAATATTACCAGTTATGTATATTAGATTTTATGACAGGGTGTTGATCCAGGGAATTAGTCTGATTGCCGTATGTGGAGTCAGGAAGGAATTTTTTTCCCCATTGGAGCTTATTTGACACATTGGGGTTTTTTTTGCCTTCCTCTGGATCAACATGTTAGGCTACGGGTTGAACTAGATGGACTTAGAGTCTCCCTTCAACCTTAATAACTATGAAACTATGAAACTATGAAACATTAACAAACATGCAATTTTATCTTATGTACATTTTCACCCTGTTACACTCCACCCCACTTAAGATTTGGCGTCCCGACAAATCAATTTCTACATCTTACATGCAGTACATATTCTTCAGGGTTGTACCGTATCGGAGGAACACCAGCCGTACTCCTTTCAGATCTTCATAATTCAGTACCTGTCGTGTTCGTGGGGGCGATTGCCATGTCTGGCGGAGCAATGACACTTGGAGGTAGCTCTGGAGCAACTGGAATCTGCAATGCCGGATCTTAGTCATCTGGTGCCACGTTGCTGAAATCATCACAGCAGTCACACACAAATTTATTTGGCCGACCCGTGATTGGTGGATCAGGTGAGACAGGTGGGCATGTGGGTGTGTCGGAGATACACCTTTTCAACCAGTTCTGGTGTAATGTACAACGGGGCCTGACACATCCTTCAGGGATCACAGTGTACACACTTCCCCCTGTAAATGGTCTGTCCACCACAATGTAAGGTGTAGCCTCCCACTGATCGTCCAACTTTACACCTGGGCAAGTAACTCGTACAAGCACCCTATCGCCCACTAGGAACTCATCTCCATGCACCAGTCTACGATCTCGATGTGGATGGTTCCACACTCGTTCCCCCACTATCCTGTGGATTTCCCGCAGCTGCCATTGGTGACTCTGAATTCATTTACTGGCTGTGCGATACTCGAGTTTCCCAGGTACTGACAAGTTCAGTTCCTCGACCTCCCTCCCTGGCCGCCCAAACATCATCATGTAAGGGGAAAACCCGGTAGTGATATGGACTCTATTGTTATAGGCCCACACAAGTTCAGGAATGAACTCAGTCCACCTCGCCTTCTGTTGCTGTTCAAGTGTCCTCAACATCTGTAGCAGCGTATAAATGAACCGCTCACAGGCCCCATTCCCTTGCGGATGGTAGGGTGTCATTCGCGATTGTTTGATGCCATAGACCTGCAGAAACTCAGTCATGAGTTTACCCTTGAAGCAGGCCCCTTGATCTGAATGTATCCGTTGTGGACACCGGTAGGTCGGGATAAAATGTTTACAGATTGCTTCCGTTGCGGTTTCAGCGGTCTGGTCCCTGGTGGGGACAACCATGGCAAATTTTGTGAAGTGATCAGTCATTACCAGGCACGAATGATGCCCACTCCTAGAATACCCCAATCGTCAGGTAATCTACCATTAACACCTCCAGCGGGGCGGCAGTCACGATGGTTTGAACAGGGGCCCTTTGATCAGGGGACTTATTCAACTCGCAAGGCCGGCATCTATCACATAACTCCCTTACAACTTCTTCTAAGCCGGGAGTGTATACAAATCGGTGCAACCATCGATAAGTTTTCTCAGGCCCAAGGTGAGCACCCTGGGTATGGGCCTCGTGAGCAATGTCTGGGGCTGCGAGGATGGGATTACCACCTGCCATCGGTATCCTAACTCAGCCGGCAAGTAGATCCAGTGATACAACAATCCAACTGTTATTGTCAGTCTGTCCCACTGCCGTAACAACTTTTGCTCCTCCGAGCTCAGCTCAGCTCTAGCTTTCATATCAGAGAAAAGTTTTCTGATTCACCCACCTCTTTACTCATGACAGCCCAGGGTCTGTGTTCTGTAGATCAGCCCATTCTTGACGAGTCTTCCCCAGCAATCTGGCTACTCGTGTCACCACCCCACTTGAACGTGCCAGATCTACAAATTCAGGTAATCGCCTCAGTTCAGGAATCTTGGTATCCTCGAGATCTTCGTCTACCTCACGCCCTGGCGCATCTCACATTACCCGTGACAGGGCATCCACGTTGGAGTTCTCTTTGCCGGACCGGAACCGAATCCGATAATTAAATTTGGACATTCGCGCCACCCATCGCTGTTCTAACTCTCCCAGTTTGGTGTTCTCCAGATGAGCTAGCGGGTTATTGTCTGTCATTACAAGAACCTCTGACCTTGCTAGATACTCAGAAAATGTTTCAGTCAATGCCCACACCAGGGCTAACATCTCCAATTTGAACGAACTATAGTTATCAGGGTTGCGCTCAGTGTCCCGTAAGGACCGGCTAGCATACGCGACAACCCTCTCCCATCCCTCTTGCTCTTGGGCCAACACTGCTCCCAGCCCATGCAGACTTCCGTCTGTATACAGAGTAAAGGGTCGGTCAAAGTGAGCATATGCCAACAGAGGTGCCTGTACGAGAGCGGCCAGAATTTGATCGAACGCCTGTTGTTGTCGGTCGGTCCATCGAATAGGCTGATTCCTGGGGCCCTGAGATGTCCCCCTCAATAACTCATTGAATGGTTCAGACATCTTAGCGAAGTTCTTCACAAACCGACGATAGTATCCGGCCAAACCAAGAAAGGCCCGCACGTCTCTCACAGTCCTGGGGGTGGGCCACTCCTGGATAGCCTCTATCTTGCTCTCGGTCAGACACACCCCATCCGCTAACACCACATGTCCCAGATATTCAATCTGGGTCTGGAACAAGCAACTCTTCTTGGGTTTGATCTTGAGGCCATTGTCTTATAGGCGGTGTAGCACTTGCCGGAGCTTCCTCAGGTGATCCTCAAACGAATCTCCAAATATAATTACATTGTCTAGATATATCAACACAGATTAAAAATTGTAATCACCTAGACAGTACTCCATCAGTCGCTGAAATGTGGCTGGGGCATTAGTCAGTCCGAAAGGCATTCGATTAAACTCATAGAGACCCATTTGTAGGATGAAAGCTGTTTTTTGACGATCCTTAGCTGCCATGGGTACCTGCCAATAGCCACTAGCCAGGTCCAATGTGGAGAAGTATTTTGCCTTTCCCAGAGCAGAGACTCTTAAATCCTTGGCAATGGGTATGAGTCACGCACGGTCTGCGCGTTCAGCTTGCAGTAATCAACACAAAACCGTATGGACCAGTCCTTCTTCTGAACCAGTACAACCGGCGCAGCCCAGGGACTCTGACTCGGGCAGATCATGCCATTATCCAACATTTGCGCTACTCTTGATCTCCTGATAAAGATTCAGGGGAATCTGGCGATATCTCTCTTGGATTGGGGCCACGTCCCCTGTGGGTATCTCGTATTCTACCACCTTTGTGCAGCCAAAGTCTTCATCACTCCTGGAAAAGGCAGACTGGTATTCCCATAGGGTAGTCTGTAGCTGGTGCACCTGTTCCGGTGTTAGCTGAGTTGTATCCATCCCCATCAGCTCTATGATCTTCTTACCATTCCACATGGGCGTGGGTGAATCTTCTTCTGCTGCCTGCATCGATAGAGTCCAAGCAGTCTGGCTGTTTGCTTTCAACGTGAACTGATTCCTGTGGAGAACTTCTCCACTACACACATACACATCGGCCAGTTTTGAGCCCGAGACCAAAGTCATCTCATGGCTCTGCACATTCAGGCACCTAACCGGTACCCTCCCATTTTGTACAGTCACAAGCGTCCTAGCGATCATGTAGCCTTCCATGCTTTCGGACTGTCTCACTGGCTCCAGAATTACTTCCACACCGTTCAGCTTCCTATGGGTCCCCACTGGCATCAACACCAGCTTCTCTTAACCTGGAGCGATAGTTAAAGCGTGCCACATGGGACGTACACCGCTCCCACTGCTCTTCCCCCCGCTGAACTCTTCTGTATACCACACAAATGGACCACCTGCTGTAGGGCTCTTTGCGTGACCTTATGAGTTGTTGCTCTTTTCCAGTATCCTGGGCCATCACGCTCAAACAGAAGAGAATCCAGTTCCCTCAGGATGTTCATCCCTAGGACCACCGGGAGATTTGGCCTTGCCTGCGTCTTCTCAAGTATCACTCCCTTGGTTCCCAGCTCCTGTCCGCACAGCTGCACCTTCATCCATGCGATACCCGCTACTGGAATCTCTTCATTATTAGCTGCTTTCAGTTTTAATAAATGCCCGAATTCTGGTTTAGCAGCCTCCTTGAAGTACGTCTGGAAATATTCCACCGGCATAGTTGTTAGCTCTGGTCCAGTGTCTACCAGACACACAACTTTCTTCCCAGCAAACTGTACCTCCAGTACAGGACTTTCCGCAATCATATCTTCTAAGCAGAGTTCGGGCATTGGTTCTGGGTTCTGCCTCGCCGTATGCCCGGCTACAGAGAGGGCTTCCCTTTTACCGCCGTCACAGTTTCTTCTGTTCTGCCCCTCTTGCAATCTCGTTGCAGATGTCCAATCCCTCCGCATCTCCAACACTGGATAGGCCCTCTCATCCCACTTCTTGCTGCCTCTGATCTGGGGCGGGCTGCTGTTCCTTGTTGCGTATAACGCCGTGACTGCATCTCCAATATAGGAGGCGGCATTTGTCCAGGCATGGGAGTACAGGGGTCCATTGGTGCTGGGTAGGTCATAGGCATCCCCTGAGCCCGAATTTGTTGCATCTGTTCTGCCAGACCCTCCACAGTCTTCTGCAAGGCTGCTAGCTGTACCTGGACAGGGTCTCGACTCAATTCCCTTGTGTCAACCACCTGCATGTTACTCCATTTTGGGGCAGGCTTCACCTCCAGGGTCCGCGCCACTGCCTCTTCTTGTATTTCAGCATAGGTAATACCAGGGGTACTCCTTGCCTTCAGTAGTAGTTCACTCCTTAACATCTCATTTTGGAGCCCCTCAATGAACTGATCCCGTAAAATGCGATCAACCTCGGCCTCAGCGCCCACCGTTACATTCGACGTCTTCCTGATGCAATTCTTCCAATGCGATCCCATACTGGATCAGACTTTCTCCGCTCCTCTGGGTACGAGCGAAAAACTGTACTCGCAGTTGTCCGGCCGCTGCCACATGGTCAAAAGCCTTTTCCTAGATCTGAATTATTTCATCCACTGTCTTCCGCTGGACTTCTGGTTTCAGCAGAACAACCTTGCGGGCATCCCCTTCCAGAGCATTCAGAGCGACCTCAGGTTGCAGTTTGGGGTGTACGCTGTGCAAGGCAATGGCGTTCTTCAGCCGGTCCACCCAGTCACTGAACAGTAAGTTATACCCATCGAATTTAGCCAGGTTAATTACCAGCGCACCCGTTGCAAAGCACCCTATTAGCCGCTCACTGCTGGTCAACAAGGGAGAAGGGGGGTGAATTACTACAGGGGGTGTTACAGCGTCTCCCACTGATCGGGGTTATCCATAGCGAGCACCGTATCCTGCCGACTACGCCAAATATGTAACGACTGAATGCCAGTCGTTATGACTATTAAGATATGATGGCACTATGGAAAACCCAGGGACACAAAGATGATGAATAACAGTTTTCTTTATAAGTCTCAAAACATTTTTTTTTTACAAAAAAAATAGTTGTCTTACAACGTATGGGCCACAACAGCCCGGAATAAACAATAACAGTTTATGCAACTTTATCCTATCTGTCCCTGACTGACTATTATACACCAATCGGTCTCAGGTCAATTGTTACTCACTGAAGTCTTTTACCCAAGATGGCGTCCGCTCCCTCAGACTGCTTCTGATTCACTCTTAGATAATTTTATCCAAACAGTTTCTGGAGAAAAATTCACTCAGATGAATTCCCCTCGTCAGGAGCAGTAGGAGCTCCAAAGAAAAAAAACGAGTAAGCAGTCCACAAAAAGGAAAAAAAAAACCAGGCAATCTTATAAATCCAAACACGGGAAAACGACAGCCGTCTTCCTCTTGCGCAGTCCCTCAGATCCTAACTGAACTTTACAACCGTCTCTCTCAGACTACGTTACCAGGGACACCTAATGTAACCCCTTACTGTCTAGCAGTGTGTCTGCTCTCTAGTGACACCTAGTGGCCATTTAAATTCTAGTTTAAATTTATACAATACATTAACAAACATGCAAGTTTATCTTATGTACATTTTCACCCTGTTACATAGCCACAGTATAGCAAGGAACCTCCGTCTGCATAAGTGTGCCGCCCATGCAGCGGTCGGACTGCTCGGATCCAGGGTTTGCTGTGGCTCGAGGGTCCCCAGACCCGTAGCTCAGCGGCAACTCAATTAAAAGGGGGAAATATTTACAAGGGATAGTTCGTGATGCCACCCATGGTTTGCGGTAAGGGGAGTACCGCCGCTGCCGATGGGAGTACCCCGGGGCAGATGGAGTGGAGCAGCCAGATGGTGATCCCTCCATGGGTAGAAGAGGCCCCGGGACTCTGGAGGAAGTTGGCGGATAGTGTTGTGCAGGCTATACGGGCAGGCAGGACGCAGGGAGGGCAGTGTACTCACTCAGATCGTGCGGATGTTGATGCGACCAATAAGCAGACTCTGACACAGAAGTAAACCAAGTCTCTGGGTACCACTGCCCCTTTGGGGAGCCCATCCGGGTGTCCAATCCCACTGGTATTGCTTAGTGGTCCGGAGCCTGCCTCCATGCACAATTATGTAGATGTTCCTAGATGACCGGTCGGCCTGAAGCTGTCAGGGTCCCGCTCCCTTTATTTAGTGGAGCAATGCTCTTGATGGAACTCTATCCCCCTCGTTGTGCTGATGCCTTCAATCTCTGAGCACTTGGGAAAAGTTCATAAAGAGACTATCCTCAACAGGTTAATTATCAGGCTGCGTGAAGCTACTCCCCGATCTAGGGTCCTGTACCGCGCCGTGTTTGGTACCAGTCTGGTTACTGGACTTTCTGGTGCCAACCGTTCTCCAAAACTAAGTCAGTACACCCTTTTCCAATACCCTATGACCAGGTCTCCGACTCCTCTTGTCCCACATCACCGTCTGCGACCCAACCAAGGTCACACGGGGAGCTACAACTCCCTCAGATCCTCACTCTTTGGGAGCTACTATTGAACTGACTAAAATCCCTCCCACCAGTCTGCCTGAGTCCTAGGTGAGTGGCCCTTTTCCAGCTAGACCAACCCACTGGTGTGTCTGACAGGGTGTGGTGTGAGGTGAGGTTAGGATTTGAGTGCGGATGGAAGCAATACCAATGTTTAGGAACCCAGAACCATGGAGGGTGGATTCTGCACCACGAGAGACAAGAGTGCAGTTGCCTGTGACACCCTGATGCAGTCAGGGAGGTCACATAAGGACACACATGCATATCAGAGGGATACACATGTTTAAACTATTGCTTTATGTGTTAGTTCAATCTGGTAGTAACAGATCACAGAAAACATAACACAACCAGTACATGTAATTCCATAAGACACACAGGGAAAGCAGCCACGAAAATCAGAGCACAAATAATTTAAGACATACACACAGATAACAGTAAACAGCAATGGACATTTGATTTGCACCACAGGCTGCATTTAGCACAACGACAACATATAGCATTATTTTGTGAAGTTAGCAATCAAGGAATACTGATTACATATAAGGCGAATATAAGATTAAAAATAAACAATGAAGACAGTAACCAAAGTCTCAACAATACAAACATATATGAAAGGAACATCCATGGGGTCCCTTACCAAATTTTGTCCGCTTAGCAGGCGAACAACGTGCCCATCCACTAGTTGGGTACACCTTCTCAGCCACAAACAGCCATGTGCACTCAACGGTGATTCGATCATGGTAGCCATCCAGCCTGGTGTCCCAAAGTTGGGGGTGTTGCTCCACTGCAGCAATGAGATGCTCTGTATCCACCCGCGGAGCCATTTTGAACACAGGAAAATCACAGGAATATGAAATGAACCCGCACAAAACACAAAACCACCTTCTCCTCCTAGTATGTAGAGACAAATGATTTCGTTTTTGAACAAATTAACAAGCACCTAGCTCAAAAGATACAATTATTGACAGAAAAATGCACATAGGCTGCACGGATGACACACGGACACCATCCTTGTGCTGTGCATGTGAACACAGACCCATTGATTTCGATGGGTCCGTGTGTCTGTGAAATTGGTGGAAAATGGACATGTCTATGTGTGGAGCACACGGACACATGTATGATCCACACGGACACACGGTCCATGTGGAAACACGTACGTGTGCGCAAATCCATAGATTTTCATAGGTATACGTGTGTCCGTGTCTCCGATATGTGAGAAAACGGACCACACACGTACCGGAGACACAGACGAGTGAAGGGGGCCTGAGACAAAGGTTATGAGGCAAAATATCACTCTGTGGTTCTGCTAATTCCCATTGTCATACAAGTGAATTGGATAACATTGCGACCCCCTTAACCCCTTAATGACTGAGCCAATTTTGTCTTTAATGACCAGGCCAAATTGGTGACCACTGTCACTTTATGAGGTAAGAACTCTGAAACACTTCACCGGATCCCGATGATTCTGAGAATGTTTGTTCGTGACATATTGGACTTCATGTTAGTGGTAAATTTAGGACAATATTTTTTGCTTTTACTTGTAAAAAAGTACGCTAATACCTCATATATGGTGGAAATCAACTGTTTGGGTGCATGGCACTGCTTGTATGGGAAGGAACGCCATTTGGGTTTTTGAAAGCAAAATTAGCTGGAATCATTAGTGGATGTCATTCCGCGTTTGGAGACCCCTTGAGGTGCCTAAATAGTGAAGCATCCTGTAAGTGACCCCATTTTTGCAAATAGACCCCTCAAGGAATATATCTAGATGTTTGATGAACATGTTGAACCCCCGGGGGCTTCACGGATTTTTATAATGTTGAGCCGTGAAAATAAAAAAAATAAATTTTTAACACAAAATTGTTACTTAAACCAGATAGCTTTTTTTCAGAAGGTTATCAGGATAAAATTTATTGTGCAATTTTTCCTGAGTACGCTAATACCTCATGTGTGGTGGAATTCAACTGTTTGGGTGCAAGGCAAGGCTCGAAAGGGAAGGCGCGCCATTTGACTGTAAAATTGGCTGGAATCATTAGGGGATGCCATGTCGCATTTGGACAGCCCCTGAGGTGCCTAAAAATATTGCTTTAGCACCACATTTCTCACTTTTTCAAGAGGCAACACCAAAAAGTGGATCTCACAGTTTGTTATCCAATTTCTTATGAGCCCAGGGATACCACACATGTGGTCAAAAACCTCTGTTTGGACAAATGGGAGGTCTTGGAATGGAATGAGCAGGGCCCCTAAGGGCTACCTATACAACAAAAACCCCCCACAAGTGACCCGATATTGGAAACTAGACCGCGCAAGGATTTTATTCAGGGATATAGTGAGCATTTTGAACCCACAGGTAAATGTTGCTGTAGCATCAAATTTTTCACTTTTAGGCTATGTGCACATGATCCGACGACACTACGTCTAGGGTGCA
Source organism: Anomaloglossus baeobatrachus (assembly GCF_048569485.1). NCBI lineage: Eukaryota > Metazoa > Chordata > Amphibia > Anura > Aromobatidae > Anomaloglossus > Anomaloglossus baeobatrachus. Next base: position 265,202,036 of record NC_134358.1, on the reverse strand, counting down.
GTGTCAGTCCTCCTGCGGAGATGTGAGTGTTGTCCACGGGAGAACACAGCTACCAATGCCTATGATCTGGGTTCTCCCCATGAAAAATACTCTCATCTCTACAGCATAAAATGACATCCTGCAGCTCGGGAAGCCACGCCTCATGTTGTTTAGCTGTGGAGAAAAGAAGCACAGTGGGCAGGAGATTTCTAAAAATCCCAATCACTGTGCTTGTACTGTACAACGCATCATTTTAGATTCAGTGAAAACACTCTACATCCAAAACGCTGCAAATCCTAATTGTGGGAAAGCAGCCTAAAGAGTTAGGATAGATAGACAGAGGTAAAACACATATAGCTTCACCTTGGCTGATAATCCAAAACAGAGGTCACCTCATGCTGTTTTTTTTTATTTATTTATAAATAAATAATAAAAAAAAACGTGGGGTCCCCCCAAATTGGATTACCAGCCAAGGTAAAGCAGACAACTGTGCTCTGGTACTCTCATGGTGGGAAGGGTCACTGTTATTGGTCACTTCAGAGCCTAAAAATTGCAGACCGCAGCCACCCCAGAAGTAGTACATCCATTAGATGTGCCAATCCTGACTCTTCACCCCGCCTCATTTCATTGTACTAATTTGGTGGCAAACAGTGTAATATAAGGGGTTGATACCAGCTATTGTGTCAACTGGCATCAAGCCCAGGGGTTAGTAAAGTTGAGGTGTCTATCAGAAACTTGAGATTACTAACCCAGTCAGTAATAAAAAAAATAAAAAGTTGACATAAACCTTTTTATTTGAAAAAATACTCCCCAAAACATTCCCTCTTTCACCAATTTATTGAAAAGAAAAAAAAATCCGGTCTGCCATAATCCATTTTGGAGGTCCCATGATAACTCGGTCTTCCAGGATAGGGAGGGGGGTACGCGCAGCAAACGTACCCCCCATTTTCTGCAAGTGATCGTACTTCATGTGAGGAGTGTGCTTGCAGTGACTTCTGTGAGATTACTGCAGCCACACTCCCTGGGTCACACCAAGGCAGTGCAATCTGCAGTCACCTTATTCTCACTGCTCGCAGAGAACCAGCTGAGGTACAGCTCTCTGCACATGTGTCTGCAATTTTTTTCAGAAAGAGGGGTTGCGGGGGACTCGGCACTTTAGGAAGTACCGGTAGTATCTAGAAAGGACAGGGGTTTTACAAGGGGTGACCTGCGGTGGACTTTTCTGTCTCATCTAACATGTCTGATGAGACAGAAATCAGAGGAGGAGGATGCTTGCGGCGGGCGCATAACTCATCCGTCCTCCATTTTAGATTGGGAGGAGAAAGGGGACCGAGGGGGACTTTGGCCACACCGGGGATGACTGGGACTGGGGGAGGAATTTATCTCCTATCTAATATGTTTGATGTTGCCAAGTCGGTGATAAATCATTCTTTACTGGCGCTGCCATTTACTGTAACGTGATCACTGTTATAGGTATAACAGTGATCACATAACTGGGGCCAGAAAAAATGGCCCAGATTGTGATCTCGAGGGTCTTAGCTACCCCTGGTAACTGAAACCGCAGAGATTTTCCAATGTTGGGGGGCGCTATTCACTTTTTTCTTACGTTTTAATCCGTACGGCCGTCATAAAGGGGTTAAAGGATTTGTTCCATGGACGAAGTTCATTTTAATCAAAAGATCTTGGAATAATAATTTGCACAATTGGATATGTTTAAAAAAAAATGTTCCTATATTGAGATAATCTTATAAATGTGCCCCTGCTATGTACTGTGTAATGGCCATGTCTGAACATGCACGGAGCATGGTTTGATCACACCACGTCTCCTTGGCATAGGATTGAGTAGAAAAGTATACAGACATTACAGCTTGGGATTGCAATTTATTCTTTCGTTGAGGTAAAACACTTTTCAAAAACAGACAGGGAAGACTTTATTTTTCAAAAAAAATCATCTGTAATCCCATGCTGAAATCTCTATACTTTTTTTCGTCCTCCCCATCCCAGGAGGTGTGGAATTATCAGACCATGTCCCTGTAAGGTCAGACACGGCCATTACACAGTATATAGCAGTGACACATATATAAGATTATCTCAGCACAGGAACTTTTTTTTTTAAACATATCCAAATGTGGAAATTATTACCATTATAAGATCTATTAATTGAAATCAAGTTTAGAATGAACTTTGCTCATGGGAAAACCCGTTTAAGTAATGCTCTAACAACAGTTGAGGTCACAATACCTTAGGGGTCTCACTGAAACGTCATTCGCCTGCATTACACTGTAATATAGCAGCAGGACAGATAGGTCCCTGGCCGCATGACCCATGTCACAGCCAAAGTCACTCCCCAGCCACAGCCGAAATGTTATTTACAACATTTACCTAAGAAGAGCTATTGACATCAAAACATTACTTTCTAAATGATTAAATATGATTTCCTGCAGAAAATGGACACTCGTGAAATCTTCTCAAGCCCATTAATACAGAAAAAAGATAAATGTTTCTTGACAGCTGTGTAGAAAGTGTGCTTACTGATAAACACAGGTCACAAATATCATCCATTAGCAGACCTCTTAACCCATTAGTGTACCTTGTATTCAATTTATTGTAAACTGGGATGGAGTAGGCTGTTACTATCAGGATAGGCATACTCGATTCTGCCATAATGCCAAGGACAGCCCAGCAGGATTGCACGCATTCTACCATTAATTCTTGTAGCTTTGAACCCCGTACAAGGAAAACAAAACACATAAAAATCATGTGCTAATAGTGTACTTGGTGCTTAAAGAATGAATAAATAACGAATCCTTCTTATATCACCTGTGCAACTATGAGCGGATCAGACAAATTTCAAACTTGCCTGTTGATGCAGTTTTTCCTGAGAAATAATTTAATTTCCCTTATTATTATCTAGTTTCTCGCTAGACCATGAAAAATATATGTTAAAAATAAAAAAAATTCTTATCACCTCATCAGTCATCTCTTTGCTCTTCGCCACCACTTGTCCGGTCTTCCTCACATCTTTGGATCGACAAACGGTCACAGCGCACACAGTGATGTCATACGTCTTGATGCTTGCTGTGACCTTTGCCAATGCATGCTTAGAACCCTCTCTGACCTAGCAAACCTAGGAACCTTGGCAAAGACCTTGAGATTTCACTGCAAATGTCAATGTGATGAGGACTGAATAAGTGGCAGTGAAGCGCGTAGGGTCTGTAGAGGTCAGAATAAGGGTATTTTTATTTTACATTTTGATGGCCTTTTATGGCACAGAAAAATAGCCAGTGGTCACCATTTTATTGAATCACGGCTAAAACGGATTACAAAAACTTTTTGTCGATTGCAGATTTTTGTAAAATTCGAGTAGAATTCAATTTCACCTAAATTTATCTCTAATATGAACCTTATTCAAGCACTTGCCACTTATCTGTATGATACACTACTGCCCTGTATTATTTAATGGGAAAATGTAGATACCATGTTAAAAAAGTGCTACTAGTAGGCATCTCATTGGCAATTGGAGATAGTAATTGAAATAAATATTGAACGTGTCACCAATTTTCTAAGTAAATACCTTTCTAAAGGTGCTATTGGCATGGATTTCTCACCAGATGTCAGTAACAACTCATCAAATCCACACAAGCAAAGAAATAAAATCATAGATGTCCATACATTTTGTGATGTGTAATAATAAGAAATGACACAGTGGAGAAGTATTAAACATGCTTGTTGAAATTTATTTAATAATTTGTACAAAAACCTTTGTTAGTGATGTGTAAAGAAAATACCATCTCACCTATTATCATTGCCAATCAGAGTATCCGGAGCAGGAAAGGAAGCCATGTGACTACATGTAGATTAGCAAAAATGAAGAAAAGAATTTCCAGCTTTCATTTAGAAATCTTTTCAGTGCTTTATTCCAACATGTAGAATATTAATAGACCTATATCTTGTTCGTACTTGGGTATAATTGTTTGTGCAGATGTATGAGGCATCTTCAAGTATCTGGAAATTGCATCCAAGGATGAACCAGACTTATGCAAGTCCACAATTCTCTTCCTGAGATCTTGGCTGATTTCTTTTAACTTTCCCATCATGCTACACAAAGAAGCAGTGTGTTTCAAGTCTGTATTAAAATACACCCACAGGTGTGTCCCCAATTAACTCAGATGTTTCCAATAAACCTATCAGAAGCTTCCAAAGACATGACATCATCATATGGGCTGTCCCATATTGTTTAAAGGCATAGCACTCCTAGTGTATGTGAAACTTTGACTTTACAAAAAGTAATAAAAATGGATTCTACTATATATATATATATATATACACCATATTTTTCGGACTATAAGATGCACTTTTTTCCCCCCAAATGTTGGAGGAAAGTGGGGTGTGTGTCTTATAGTCTGAATGTAGGGCTGCGGGGAATGAGGGTGGAGCGGGTCATCGGGTGCACAAGCAGGCTGCAGCAGCACCTGCCGTGAACACGTGGTCCCGCTCATTTCATATGCACGCCCATCCTCCCGCCCATCTCTCAGCGCTGAAGTCGGCGCTGACAGGTGGGCGGGATGATGGGCAGGGGATGTGCGCATACTAAACAGCCAGTCCATGTGATCACCCCTGGCAACTACAGCCTGGAGTGATCATGTGCGGCTTTATTCACTGCCCCCAGGCATCATCATCAGCGCGGGGTGCAGTGAATCAGTACACTCACCGTTCCCCTGCAGCACCGCAATGTCCTCCTTTCTGTGCCGGCCATGGCTGTGTGGAGACTAGCGGTGCTCACAGCGATGACGTCATCGCTGTGCGCACGTGTCCACACGCAGCCGTTGCCGGCACAGACACGAGGACATCGTGGTGCTGCAAGGATCGTGGCCGGCTCCACACAGTTCAGCAGCGCTGTGCCTAACACAGACATGAGGACGAGCGATGCTGCGTGGAGCCAGGAAAGGTGAGTATAAACGTTTTATTTTTTTTGTGTGCCACAGGATGCAGGACATATAGCAGGATGGGGGTATATATCAGGATGGGGGTATATAGCAGGATGGATGGGGGTATATAGCAGGATGGAGGTATATAGCAGGATGAGGGCATATACCAGGATAGGGGTATATAGCAGGATAGGGGTATATAGCAGGATGATGGCATATAGCAGGATGATGGCATATAGCAGGATTGGGGTATATAGCAGGATGGGGGTATATAGCAGGATGGGAGCACATACCAGGATGGGGGTATATAGCAGGATGCGGCCATATGCCAGGATTGGGTATATAGCATGATGCGGCCATATGCCAGGATGGGGTATACAGTAGGATGGGAACACATACCAGGATGGCAGTATATAGCGGGATGGGGGCTATACCAGGATGAGGGACATATATATATATACAAGGCAGGAGGATCATTACCAGGATTGAGTACCTTAGTAGAGAATTCGGGGACATTACCCCCATAACAGTATCAGCAGCAGATCCTCGCCCCATAACAGGGTGTCATGACCACATTTTTTGCTTAAAATTTTATTTTACTATTTTCCTTCTCTAAAACCAGGGTGCGTCTTATGGTCCGGTGCGTCTTATAGTCCAAAAAATACGGTGTGTATATATATATATATATATATATATATATATATATACAGTCAGGGCCAGAAATATTTGGACAGTGACACAAGTTTTGTTATTTTAGCTGTTTACAAAAACATGTTCAGAAATACAATTATATATATTATATGGGCTGAAAGTGCACACTCCCAGCTGCAATATGAGAGTTTTCACATCCAAATCGGAGAAAGGGTTTAGGAATCATAGCTCTGTAATACATAGCCTCCTCTTTTTCAAGGGACCAAAAGTAATTGGACAAGGAACTCTAAGGGCTGCAATTAACTCTGAAGGCGTCTCCCTCGTTAACCTGTAATCAATGAAGTAGTTAAAAGGTCTGGGGTTGATTACAGGTGTGTGGTTTTGCATTTGGAAGCTGTTGCTGTGACCAGACAACATGCGGTCTAAGGAACTCTCAATTAAGGTGAAGCAGAACATCCTGAGGCTGAAAAAAAAGAAAAAATCCATCAGAGAGATAGCAGACATGCTTGGAGTAGCAAAATCAACAGTCGGGTACATTCTGAGAAAAAAGGAATTGACTGGTGAGCTTGGGAACTCAAAAAGGCCTGGGCGTCCACGGATGACAACAGTGGTGGATGATCGCCGCATACTTTCTTTGGTGAAGAAGAACCCATTCACAACATCAACTGAAGTCCAGAACACTCTCAGTGAAGTAGGTGTATCTGTCTCTAAGTCAACAGTAAAGAGAAGACTCCATGAAAGTAAATACAAAGGGTTCACATCTAGATGCAAACCATTGATCAATTCCAAAAATAGACAGGCCAGAGTTAAATTTGCTGAAAAACACCTCATGAAGCCAGCTCAGTTCTGGAAAAGTATTCTATGGACAGATGAGACAAAGATCAACCTGTACCAGAATGATGGGAAGAAAAAAGTTTGGAGAAGAAAGGGAACGGCACATGATCCAAGGCACACCACATCCTCTGTAAAACATGGTGGAGGCAACCTGATGGCATGGGCATGCATGGCTTTCAATGGTACTGGGTCACTTGTGTTTATTGATGACATAACAGCAGACAAGAGTAGCCGGATGAATTCTGAAGTGTACCGGGATATGCTTTCAGCCCAGATTCAGCCAAATGCCGCAAAGTTGATCGGAGGGCGCTTCATAGTACAGATGGACAATGACCCCAAGCATACAGCCAAAGCTACCCAGGAGTTCATGAGTGCAAAAAAGTGGAACATTCTGCAATGGCCAAGTCAATCACCAGATCTTAACCTAATTGAGCATGCATTTCACTTGCTCAAATCCAGACTTAAGACGGAAAGACCCACAAACAAGCAAGACCTGAAGGCTGCGGCTGTAAAGGCCTGGCAAAGCATTAAGAAGGAGGAAACCCAGCGTTGGGTGATGTCCATGGGTTCCAGACTTAAGGCAGTGATTGCCTCCAAAGGATTCGCAACAAAATATTGAAAATAAAAATATTTTGTTTGGGTTTGGTTTATTTGTCCAATTACTTTTGACCTCCTAAAATGTGGAGTGTTAGTAAAGAAATGTGTACAATTCCTACAATTTCTATCAGATATTTTTGTTCAAACCTTCAAATTAAACGTTACAATCTGCACTTGAATTCTGTTGTAGAGGTTTCATTTCAAATCCAATGTGGTGGCATGCAGAGCCCAACTCGCGAAAATTGTGTCACTGTCCAAATATTTCTGGACCTAACTGTATATATATATATATATATATATATATATATAAAACAAGAGACCCAAAAGGGAAAACATAATCCTGGTCATATCATTACCATAAATGATAAATCCAATACCACTTCCTTGCAAAAAGTACAGAAAATTTATTAGAAAATATTAAAGCAAGGGGTAAAATACAACATCAACATATTACAGTCAAAAATAGCAGGTTGTTATAAAAATAAAAATAGTGGTACATGTTAAATGTGAGGCAATAAACTAGCACATATATAAGGTATGGTAGTAAAAAACACATCAGTTATATATAAAAATCATGGCTTTAGGCCAAAATGTTAAATAGTCCTCTTTTTTAAAAAAAAAATCCTTCCATTGAAATACAGACATAATCCGGAGCAGGGTTTCAAATGAAAAATACCCATATTGATATAATGCTCAAGATAATCAGAAAGCCATGATTCAAAATAACGAACAGTGATCACTCACCCATGGTGGTTTGATAAGCCTAAGAAGAACGTGCCCCGACTCGCACGTTTCAACATGTTCCTCGGGCCCCCGAGATGGGTGGGTCTGACCATCTACATACCCCACCCATGGGTGTGTTTGACATTTGTCTGACAGGTCACATGAGAGATTTAATGGAGTCTGTTGTTTGACACATGGAGAGAGACCGCATCCAGCAGGGATAGTGCTGGTCTGTAGAAAGGAGCCTCTGGGAGAGATCCTGTGTAGAGACTGACAGGAGTCAGTGTATGGAGGGCTGCAACGTCCTGAATGGAAAGCTGTGGTGAAGGTAATGGAACTGGAATCCATGTGTGAATACTTACCGGGGTAAGTGGGACAATTCTGTGAAGGACTGTATCTAGCTCTATATAGGCCATACCACAGTTTAATTAACTGTAATACCTTGTGTATGTTCTTTTAAGCTGGAAGAGGCTCATATTTATATTGAAAAAGTGGTGTGCCTGTTTAAAGAAACCTGCTGGACTTCTTAAAGAGACAGTGTTCCTGAGTCTACATTGCAGCTCAGCAAAGTGAGTAAATACCCTGTTATACAGTGTGTGAACTGAGTTCAATCTCACATTTGGTGGAGAATGCGGGCACAGATCCAGGAAGCACGTGTAGCTGATGCAGAGTGGTGTTTGCGGTGGATCGGTGGGTCCACAAAGTTTGCTGCACACTGCAGAGGAGCTATTGGTGTGGATTAGTGTGTCAACAAAGTTTGTATGCTCCCCTACATATACTGTAAGGAGCTGTTGCTGGTGGATTGATGGGTCCACGAAGACTCCGGAGCGGAGCAACAGCCATGAGTGGAGCAGCACGTTCAGAAGAAATGGAGACGCTGTTTATTTATCCGGTGCAGGCCAAGGTACAGGAATTGAAGCAGGAATGGCTGCAACAGCGGGAGCTGGAAGTGAGTCTCAAGGAGGCAGGTCCAGTGCAGAATCATGGAGCCCATGAGGACACCTAATGTATCAAGGTACTGTGTGGATTTGGACATGAGAATTCCCTGGGGATATCACGGAATGAACCCCCTTTAGACTGGGTTGCCCAAAGGGGGTGGAGTACCAGAAAGGGGTGGTTTCTCAAAAGGGGTGGAGTCCCAAAAGAGGTGGTTGCCCAGAAGGGGGTGGAGTCCCATAAAGTGGTGGTTGCCCAAAAGGGTTCTGAGCCCCAGAAAGGGATGTTGGCCAAAAAAGGGGTGGAGTGCCCCACGTCCTAAGATACGTCAGCCTGCTGTATAGACTTCCATTCTAGCGCGGGGCCATGATAGTGTTCCATAGAAGTGAATGGAGAAAATATAACTGGGCTATTAGACTCAATGGGCTTGGTGACCCTGGTAAGGGCCCTACTTGCATCCACAGTGACGGTAAAGAATATTCGGTGGCCAGAGTGGCTATTAAGACTACCAAGGGTATGGTGTATCATGACATGGGTGTAGTCCTGGACTTGCCACATCCCATTATAATAGACCAAGACTTTGTACCATTTTGGGACTTGTGGGAGCAGGGGGAAGTGTCCGGGAGCTTGGGTAAGAGCCGTAATGCCCCTAAAGAAGCCCCACCACAGCGAGAGGCTAAAGTGGTTCCTTGTATGTTTGTGTCTAAAAAGGAGTAGATAGTGCTTCCTAGGGGTGACATTCCTAATTAACAAGTAATTAAAAAAAATGTTAGACATACCCTGCTTAGTGACACAACGTTTAAAGGGATAAATGATAATATGTCCGTGAATATCAGGGGAGCTCCAGACAAGGGGGACGACACCTGGTTAAGTGGGGACATGTTAGTCCAGAATACCAGGGGGGGTGACAATGACTCCAGTAATGACACTGACTCTAGTAAAGTGATGAGCGAGAACAGTGAGATACAGTTGAGTAAGAAGGGTAACTCCTCCCAACGCCAAAGAAGTAATAATCACTGAAAGGTCTCATCAAGAGCTTGACTAAGGCCGGCATCACACACTACGATATATCAGGTGATATGTCGTCGTGGGTCACGGATTCCGTGACGCACATCCGGCATCGTTAGAGATATCGTAGCGTGTGACAGCTACGAATGACTGTGAACGAGCAAACATACTCACCTTATCGTTGCTTGTTGACACGTCGTTCATTTCCATAATGTCGTTCCTCCTTCTGCGCGCCGGTTGTTCATCGTTCCCGTGGCAGCACACATCGCTACGTGTGACACCCCAGGAACGACGAACACAGCTTACCTGTGTCCCGCCGGCAATGCGGAAGGAAGGATGTGGGCGGGATGTTACGTCCTGCTTATCTCCGCCCCTCCGCTTCTATTGGGCGCCGAACGTCCCTCCCCCTTCAGAAAGAGGATGTTCGCCACCCACAACGAGGTCGTTCGGGAGGTAAGTAGTGTGACGGGCAAAATGACTTTGTGCGCCATGGGCAACAAATTGCTTGTGACGCACAAACAACGGGGGCGGCTGCGATCGCTCATGCGATCGCACGATATATAGTCCTGTGTAACGCCGCCCTAACTCGGCTGGTAAGACCAAGTTGGAAGACATAGAGATTGACTCGGCTAAGAAGAGTAAGAAACCAGAGATCAAAGGCAAAGAGAAACCTAAAGGCTCTGAGGCTGTGGCGGAACCTGAGGAGTATGTAACTCTGGGGGGGGTTGACCGTGAAAATGGTGTAAAAGCTCTAAGAGCAACAGAGTACCATGCTGAAGGGTGGGATACCCTGGCAGAACGTGAAGCTGCAGAGACCCATGAGAAAGGTGAAGGTAATGCAGTGGATACTCAAGAGACAGCTGAGGCTGTGGAAGTGGAAAGAGACACTGAAGAGGTGAAGTCTGGACGAGAGGTCTCATCAGGAGCTGAGAGCTTGACTAACCTGGCTGGTAAGACAAAAATGGAAGGCTTAGAGATTGACTCAGCTAAGAAGAGTAAGAAACCCAACATCAAAGGCAACAAGAAACCCAAAGGCTCTGAGACTGGGGATGAGCCTGATGAGTATGTAACTGAAGAAGTGGAGCCTTTGGTAAAGAAACAAGATGGATGGAAAGTTTAAGAAGGCTGTAGGAGCCTGTAAGTTGTACTTTGCCACAGAGGCTAATGGTCATGGGGTCTGTCCACAATTTTCTTAAGGAAGGAGAGAGTTCTTCCTGAAAGTGTAGAAATAAATCACCATTGACCTACTACTGTATGTTTCACTGACTACGGCAGAGCGGCAGTCATACCCATTCTTTTTCTCCTGGTGTATGCACTTTCCCTTGTTAAACCCACCTTCAGCGACACACGTTGGGTTCCACCCACCGGCTGACAGCCCGATGCCAGCTTCCCCTGCTTATGTTAGTCCTGTGGGTATTGTTTGTCTTGTACATATAGGTGATCTCTTCTCACCCTGTATATTTATGTGGGTGATTGTGACATTCTTTACTGCACCATGCACCTTACTTGCTGCAACCAGCACCTCAAATAATAATAATAATAATAATAATAATAATAATAATAATAATAATAATATTTATTCATTTATATAACGCCATTAATTCCATAGCCCTTTACATACATTGGCAATGATCATATGATCTTCCTTAAAAAACCCTCTTTTCTCCTCCTTTATATACCTGCATTAGTGGTGCATTATAGAAAGGGATTTTTATAAGAAGGGATATTGATAGCCTCCATACCTCCTCCTCCTTCCGGGGATTTCTAGTTGGGGTTATTTCATGCTTGTATGATACTAGAAGGTGCCTATATTACGTTATTACCACATGTACTCTGGTTTCAAATACTCTGGACTTTGACAGTGAGCATTCTTACTGTAAAAGGGGAGAAACAAAGGGCAGGAGTATACAATAACTCAGACTTGTATTCCCTCCTTCCTGCACAAAGACCAAGGGTATATTTTCTCTGCTACTATTATTTGTGCTTTGCCCTGATATGATGTATCCCGAACATGTGCGGACTCATGACACTTTGTTATAAAAATAAAATATAACAAGTTTATTCATTAACAAGACTACACTTAATACACATTATAATATTAGCACATTTAATCAATTTGAAAAGCATATACTAAATTATACACAAATACAATGCAGGAAAACACCAGTAAATAATACCTTCACAAATGCAACATAAAATAATGTACCACCAACATTGGCTAAAACACACACACAATTGCAGTCTACCCAACATTATGATACTTAGCCATCTTTCATGTTGGTCCAAGTCAGGAATATGCAAAAGAAGAGAGAGCTAACAGGAAGTGAGGTCAGCTTATATAGGGGCCTGTGACCAAGAGTCATTTCCCCTATAATTGTCTGATAACTGTGATGTCACAGCGGCGTGAATATTGCCAGATGTTGAAGACTCCTCACATCCTGGCTGAGGTTAAAAAAATACAAACACATGGTTCTTTAAAGGTCTGCCCCTCTCCCATCCAACACAAGAGAAAGATTATATACATGTATGTACTGTATTTAACTTGCCCACCCCAGGGCCTTAGGTGACTCGATGTCGGGCCGGACTAGTCCGGGGCAATCAGCGGTGGCGGGCCCCGACTCCGTGACCCTGGTGGAGTCAATTAATGTGGCGATATCGGGGAGGTGATGATGGGAGTTGTAGTTTATTTAAATTTGTAATGCCACCTGTGGAATTGTGCAGCTAGAAAGCCACAGCTGCTGGAAGGGACCTCCGGGGCTGATGTTGTGGCAGCTGAGGTGGTTCTTGCTTCCCACAGGTGGAGCGGGTACCCCGGGGCAACCTTTGAAAGAGTCTATTGTGTTTGCTGATGAGGTGCAGGGCCGACAGGGCGGTATAAAGGAACAGACAGACAATGATTTCTTTTACCTTCTCCTTTACTTGTCCTTAGTCAGTGACCTCCAGGGAGTCTGTTACAGTTGGTAGTGGCGATCCGGTAGCCTGGAAGCAATCAGGGAACTCACACTGGCCAGGTGACTAATGAGGCCTGCTCCCTACGCTCTGTCTGGGTAAACGGGGTCCCACTTTTTCAGCGATGTTGAGACCTGATCTGTTACTCTTTGAGGTGGTTTATTACCTCTCCCGTATGGCGGGCTGCGTGGACTACCACAGGTGCCGCTCCTCCTATCCTGGCTCCAAGCCCGGACTCTACAGCTGCGCCTCCGGGTGTAGGGTGGACGAAGACCTGCAGTCCTCTCGTCCTCCGGATGCGACCACCGGTACTCGAGTACTCGAGTGGCCTCGAACTCCGGTATTTGGTTTCTTTAGCTACGACGTCGGGGGAAGCTGGCTGCACTCCACTCCCCAATGTCCTTCTCCTCTTTGCCTCTCTGTGGACTGTGTTTTCCTGGGCTGAACGTGGGCTGTATTTTTCTGATCCGGCTCAGCTCCCAGCTCACACACCACACTACTCAAGTTCTTTCCTCACTGAACTCTCCTCACAGACTGCCTAACTCCTCCCCCAGGTCAGAGCTTAAGGAATGCTCCCTGGAACTCCAGGTTTAGAGCTCCCACTGCTGGCCTGGGAGAGAAACTGTGTTGAATGATGGTACTTACTGGCCAATGGACTTCCCCGGCTACCTCCAGGCTCAGCATTAACCCTTTTGAGGAGGGCAACACTGCTGTGGCAACCAGACCGCTGGGGCGCCACATAATTTGTGTGCCAACACTTCCCTTCCACAATCCCCCTGTTGTCTACAACACAACAATGCATGAGGGAAGTTTTGTGCTGAGATTAATGTCTGCTCAGCCATATTACTGGTAATAGTTCAGGATGAAATTAAGTATTATACTTAGGTTTTTAAATATCACCCATCTTGGTAACTTCCCTCTGCCAAACCGTAACAAACTCCTCAATCCATAGAATATACTGTCTTCATTCTGATGTCCTAGCATGGTGGAAATACTGAGTGTCATACCCGGTATTTTGGCCTGGCCATGTGGAGCACTATCCTGTGTACAACGCTTACCCTGCCAGCCTTACCGTTGATGAGGTCTGAATTTCTTGCATCAGGCGTGATGTCACCATACCTAAGTTGAGTGCGGTTTAGAAACTCTGTTTAACTAACTGACTTTTAAACCATCCTTTATGAACATTACTAAAAATGTGTTTAAGTGGAAAACACCTTATCAAAACAGGGGAGGTATCCTAGGAAACCTTACTCTTTTTTCCCCATTCACACAACACAACACATAAACAACTTTATTGCAAAAATCTATATTTTTGGTTCAAGTGCATATAGAGCTTAAGAGCTGTCACTTCAGATGTAGCAGAGCTGGAATCGTTGTGGGACCTCTTGTGGATTTTGTTGGACCTGTGTGTTTTTGGGGTTAATAAAGGGGTGAAAGAAGGTGCTTTTTTGTATTTCATTTCAAATAAAGGATTTTGTCAGTGTTTGCATTTATTTTTTTTCGTTTACAAGTTAGTAATAGGGCAGTTTTCATAGACGTCTCCCATTACTAATCTAGGGCTTAGTGGCAGTTGTGAGCTGTTATTAACCCCTGATATTACCCCAATTTCCACTGCAGCATGGCAATCAGGAAGAGAAGTATAAAGTTCTGAGATTGTCACATATAATGGATGCGAGAATCCTAGGTGGCTGCGGGCTGCTATTTATTTGGCTGGGGGAAACTCAAAAACCATTGGCCTCCCCAGCCTGAAAATACCAGCCCCCAGCTGTTGGCTTTATCATGGCTAGGTATTAATATTGGGAGGGACGGCATGCCATTTTTTAAAATAATTTATTTAAATAATTTAATAAAACCACATTTTCTTCTTATTTTGATTCACAGTCAAGATAACATGCATGGCTGGGGGCTGTAGCCTGTAGCCGTATGCTTTCTCATGGCTGGGTATCATAATTAGAGATGAGCGAGCCTCTAAAGGCTCGAGTTCAGTTCGGTTCGTCGAACGGAGGTCGCGTTTAAGTTCGGCTCTACAAACCGTTCGACGAACCTCTCGAACACCATTGAAAACAATGGGAGGCAAACACAAACACATAAAAACACGTAGAAAACACCTTCAAAGGTGTTCAAAAGGTGACAAACAACTCCCAAGACACCACAAACACATGGGATAGTGACAAGGACATATACTCATGCGAAAACAAAACAGCTGGATGAGGAAAAAGAGGAGGAGACACAGATATAGGCATGTCATGCCCTTCTAAAATCATGTAAAACACATCAAGGGTACTCCAAGCTGAGTCTCCCTTTTTTCCAAAAATTGGGCCCCACAGACACCACTTCAGTGGCATCACTTGTGCCCCAGTTGCAAACTTGACAGGTAGATTTGCATCAAGCACATTAAAAAATACGCCAGACTTAACTGTCCCCAGGATGACACCGGGGTAGGTAGCAACGTGTTTGCTGAACCATGACTTGTTCATTTTGGCTCATTTTTAAAAACACAGCAAGGGAACTCCAAGCAGAGTCTCCCTTTCTTCCAAAAATTGGGCCCCACAGACAGCACTTCAGGGGCATCACTTGTGCCCCAGTTGAAAAATTGAAAGGTAGATTTGTATCAAGCACATTCCAAAATGCGCCAGCCTTTACTCTCCCCAGGATGACACCGGGGTAGTAAAGTCCTTGCGGATCCATGACTTGTTCATCTTGATGAACGTTAGTCTGTCCACATTGTCACTGGACAGACGCGTGCGCTTATCTGTCAGCACACACCCAGCAGCACTGAAGACATGTTCCGAGACAATGCTGGCTGCGGGACACGACAAGATCTCCAAGGCGTAAGTGGCAAGCTCAGGCCATTTTTCAAGATTGGAAGCCCAAAATGAGCAAGGCTGCAGTTGCAAAGTCATTGCATCGATGTTCATTTGTAGTTACTCCTGTGTTCTGATCCAGAACCATGGAAGACCACCACAAATCATTGGCAAAAAGGTGACAAGAGCATTGGCAACTAATCTGACCGCCATCCCCTTACTAACCAACACAACTAGAAGTAGCCGAGGGGTGAACTAACATCCTGTGCACCGCGAACCCAGCTGGAGAAATAACTATCCTAAAGGTAGGAAAGATGAATAACTCTCTGCCTCAGAAAATAGACAAGAATAGCAAGCCCTCCACATTCAAAGACTGCGGTGATATAGGAAAAACACAATACACAGGTAGATGACAGGATTAGCAAAAGGTGAGGCCCCCGCTGACTAAAATTGGAAAGGACAGGAAAAGGAACTGATGGTTGCCAGAGAAAAACCCTGCAAAATACCAACTTCCTGTACAAAAAGGCCCTCAGATCGCTCGATCTGAACTCCGTCCTATACCAGGTGCCCTTGTCATACCAATGAACAGAAAGCAAGAATCATAACAAAGTCAACAAGCCACAAACACATGGACCCAAAGGAGCTATACTCCACACAGAACTGCAGGGAGTTCCTCAACAATCCACTAAGGGGGAAAATCCCTGCAAGCAAATAAACTGAAAATAACCACAGCAAAATGACAAACCCAGATAAACAAAAGAAGCAGACAATAAATAAAGAGCAAGCACTTATCTGGGGAAGATGTGGTGTAAAGCAGGATCAAGCAGGCTAGATATACAAAGAACAACTGACATCCGGCAACAGCCTGCAATCAGACCAGGACTTAAATAAGCAGAGAGTTAGGAAAGGAAACACCCACTGCACAACCCACCTGGTCTCTGTCCAAACTCTTCCTGGCCACCAGAGGGAGCCTCCCAGCAGCCAAAACATAACTAACACTCCTGTATCATCCTCTCCAGCCAATGACTATGTGTCAGACCTCTTGTCTCTTGTGGCCTTGCATTGGATGGTCTAAAAAAATTATGAAACGATTCCATAAAATTGCTGTTACCAGCACAAGATACGGTGTTGCTGTTACGGTTTGACTGATAATGACGAGACAGTCCCATGTTTGTCAAGTTACAATTGGAATATTCACTCCGTGCACCACTGGTGTTTGGTGGAAAAGCTGAGCTAGAGCTAAGATTGAGTAACAGCTTCTGCTGATACTCCTGAATACATGCGTCCCTTTCTATGGCTGGAATTATTTCTCCAAATTTGGACCTGTACCGGGGATCTAATAGTGTGGCAACCCAGTAGTCATCATCACTTCTAATTCGGACAATCCGAGGGTCATGTTGTAGGTATTGCAGCAAGAAGGCGCTCATGTGTCTTGCTCATCCATGCGGACCAAGTCCTCGCTGTGTTTGTGGCGGTGAGGTGATAACCGTGCTTTCTTCCATTGACATGTCCCCCCAACCTCGTTCAACCGAAATTTGACCAAGGTCTCCCTCATCTGCTGAGTCTTCCATGTCCATCAAGAGTTCATCCTCCATTTCTTCCTGGGCTCCTGCACCTTCCTCAACAGTTTGGCTGCTACCATATGCCCTTGTTAATCCCTCGCCCCCACCGTCCCATGCCTGCCGCCTTGGTGATGCTGAATGTCTGGACCTTGTAGATGTTTGTATCCCTTGCTCATATGAATCCTTCTGTACTTCCTCCCCTTCCTCTTGTCCCACCATCTGACTCCGAATACTGTTTAGCGTGTGCTCCAGCATGTAAATGACTAAATAAAATGTATGAAGCTGAAGCTCACAGACTACTAAGGGACCGTTCTTGTTATCAGAAACTTACGTTTAACCCTTGTTGTTGTACAGGGGCGAAATTTCAAAGATCTTACAGACAGCTTTGGAAAAGAACTTGATCACTGAGGAAATACGAGATCTTTTGTATGTGAAGGAGCCTTCCATTTCAACATTGTACTTATTACCGAAGGTTCATAAGAATCCCAAGAACCCTCCAGGTAGGCCAATTATCTCCGGCATAGGAAGTTTGACAGAAAGGATCGGTAAATATATCGATGCCTTCTTGAAGCCTCTTGTTGAAACTATTCCTTCATTTACAAGGGACACATCAGACTTTCTACAGAAAATCGATTCTCTTCACATTGACAATGACATGCTACTAGTCACATGTGATATCGAATCGTTATATACCAATATTCGCCACTGTGATGGTTTGAGGGCTGTCTCTTTTTATTTGTCTATGACAAATTACACAAAGGAGGAAAATGAATTCCTTTTGACAATATTGGAGTTTTTATTGACAAGGAATTTTTTTATTTTTAACGGATCCTTCTACCTGCAGCTCCAGGGAACAGCCATGGGTGCGGCCTGTGCACCGTCCTATGCTAATCTGTTCCTGGGGCTGTGGGAGAGGGATCTATTTTCTTTGGACAATCAATCATCAATGGACCGTGTCATTTTTTGGACCCGGTTCATTGATTATGTTTTTTTGATTTGGCGAGGCTCTACGGAGGAGCTTCGGGAATTTTTTTGCTCCTTGAATTCCAATTCTCTTAATATAAAACTGTCATATAAGTCAAATCCACATCAGATTGATTTTTTGAATGTTTTGATCATGAAGGATGAGGAGGGCTTTCTGCAATCTGATATTTTTCGAAAGGAAACATCAGTAAATTCTGTTCTACATGCCTCATCGTCACATCCTGCACATGTGGTAAACTCTGTCCCTATTGGTCAATTTCTTAGGTTAAGGCATATTTGTTTTACTAATCAGTTGTTTCAGAAGCAGTCGATTGACCTTCAAGAAAGATTTCTCCAACATGGGTACAGCAAATGGAGCATTAAAAGAGCATACAATCGTGCCAAGTATACACCACGGCAAGATTTGGTTTATCCAAAGAATAAAACGAAAGAAAGCTCCAAGGTAAAATTGGTCACATGGGGGAGAATGATGGATGTTTTTAAAAAACATTGGCCAATCTTACTTGCTGACCTAGTACTTAGGGACTACCTGACCAACCAACCTTCTGTCACGGCTCTCAGATCCCGCAACTTAAAGGATTATCTGGTAAAAAGTTACTATACACCAAATAATCAGAAGCTTATTACCATCAGTAACACACCACAAGTATGGGGTTGCAAGAAATGTGGTACTTGTGTAGCCTGTCCCAATATTGAAAATTCTAAAATCTTTTTGTCATCTCAAGGGAGGGAATTTGTGATTACACAGGCTATCACATGCACAACCAAGATGGTTGTTTACCATGCAACTTGTCCCTGCTCAAAGATATATGTTGGATTAACAACACGAGCCCTTAAAATTAGAGCCAGAGAACATGTCTGGGATATTATGGCGGCTGTAAATGAAGATAATGTGGATCTGTTGAAAACTCTCCCAAAACATTTCAAGCTACACCACTCCTGCGATCCTGCTGGCCTCCACATTAAAGGGATTGATCGCATACATATGGATCTTCGGGGGGGCAATTTGAGTCAAGCTTTAGAGCAAAGGGAGGCGAGATGGATCTGGACCCTGGGGACTCTGCAACCCGCTGGATTGAATGAAAATTTGAGGTTTTTCACCCTTTCTCTGATCATTGTATTGGTTTTTAATTTATGAATCTGGTTTTAAGTGTTTTTATCTTGGTTCTAATTGTTTTTTCTTCTATTGTAGTTTTTATATTTATATGTACATTAAGCCATGATCGTTTGTTTTGTGTGTACTGCTCTTGTTTACACATGGTATCTGCTGGTGGATCGGTAGTGGTTAGAAAAGAATCAAGATGGAACATATGTGAAGACGCGGATTTCTTCATGAATGGGTTTATATATTTCTTTTCACTTTTCACTTCACATTTTTTCACATATTTTTGCATCACTTGCACTGTTCATGGATAATGATTTTTTCGTATCTATGTGGAATTTTTATAGAATTTTTGATAGAATTGATATTCATCTTGCATTTTTGCACATTTTTGAGGAATTTATGTATTTCAATCAATTCACTTTACACTTTATATCATGTATATTGCATGATCTTTTAATTCTTGCACTTTTTGTGCTATACAATTTTTTATATGCATTAGTATTGCACTTTTTTACATTCATATTGTCTGACACCTGTCACTTCTTTGTATGTGTGAACAGTACATGTTGCACTTAGGTTTATTTTACATTCTTTAACTGGGTATATTATATATAATTCATTGTTATTATTGAGGTTACCCTACATATACTCTGTCTGCGCCCACTTTGGTGAGCTATACCATGCTTATATAGAGTTTTATTATGACACTCTTGCACTTTACGTTATATTATCATGCACTTATATTATAATGTCTGCGTCTTGTAAATTGTGTATATGTTCGTATCTAAGAAATTATTTATATATTTGTTATCCCTCTATGCTTAATATATTTAGTGTTGTTATATCTATCGACCCTTATTCTGGTTTGTGGCATTTACTTTGTGACCTAAATTATATGATGGGTGCTCCTATATTTATTATTATTTATTATACGGTAACATTGACGCCACTGGTGCGCATGCGCGCTGCAGCTCCCCTCGTCTCCGCGGCGATAGGCGTCATTACTGGGTTAGTGACGTGCCACTATACCAGTGGGCGTTCCTCTCCTGGTGACGCCTGTTCCTGCGATGACGACGGCAGCATCAGCGTTGCTATGCGCCACACAGGAAGTGACGTCGGACTTTACGATCACATGATCGCAGGTCCTATCAGCAATCTGTTCATTGTATTTAAGAGCGATGGACCGACAGGTTCATATCACTTTTCTCCGGAGGTTTCCAGACAGGGCGTTCACCTGCCTAGGTAATGTTACTTGATACCTATTGATGTTAGTTATCGGTCATACTATGATGGTTCCATTGTCTTTTTTATTAAGTGGTCGCCTATGTCTAATTTGATTGTCATGATGGGGTTAATTTTTGTATCCTCTATGTTTGATGCTTTTGCTCAGGAAGAGCCCTGCTTGTACACTACTTGCATTGACATTTGGCACCCTTTATATATTGTGTGAATTATCCACTGCATGGCCCCCTTTTTTTCATGTATTGATTGTGTATGCTACAATTTATGCCTGAGGTAGTTGCTGGCCTTTGTCTCCATTTTCTTGTTGTTATCATGCCACCATATTTGTATTATTAATTCTTTGACAATAAAAATTGTATATTTTTTTGAATGTTGTATTGCGCAATTTTTTCTATATGATTTCTTAGTGTGGCAACCCAGTAGTCATCATTACTTCTAATTCGGACAATCCGAGGGTCATGTTGGAGGTATTGCAGCAAGAAGGCGCTCATGTGTCTTGCGCATCCATGCGGACCAAGTCCTCGCTGTGTTTGTGGCGGCGAGGTGATAACCGTGCTTTCTTCCATTGACATGTCCCCCCAACCTCGTTCAACCGAAATTTGACCAAGGTCTCCCTCATCTGCTGAGTCTTCCATGTTCATCAAGAGTTCGTCCTCCATTTCTTCCTGGGCTCCTGCACCTTCCTCAACAGTTTGGCTGCTACCATGCGCCTTTGTTAATCCCTCTCCCCCACTGTCCCATGCCTGCCGCCTTGGTGATGCTGAACGTCTGGACCTTGTAGATGTTGGTATCCCTTGCTCATATGAATCCTTCTGTACTTCCTCCCCTTCCTCTTGTCCCACCATCTGACTCCGAATACTGTTTAGCGTGTGCTCCAGCATGTAAATGACTGGAATTGTCATGCTGATAATAGCATTTTCAGCGCTAAACATATTCGTCGCCATGTCGAAACTGTGCAGAATGGTGCATAGGTCCTTGATCTAGACCACTCCAGCAGTGTGATCTGCCCCACCTCTGCATCTCGTTGGCCCAGGCTATACGTCATAACGTATTGAACCAGGGCTCGGCGGTGCTGCCACAGTCGCTGCAACATGTGGAGAGTCGAATTCCAGCATGTCGGCACATCGCATTTCAGGCGATGAACCGGCAGGCTGAAAGACTTCTGGAGCAATGCAAGTCGGTCAGCTGCGCCGGTTGAACGGCGGAAGTGAGCAGAGAATGACCGTGCCTTGTGCAGAAGGCTATCTAGGCCAGGATAGTGTGTTAAAAATTGTTGGACAACAAGGTTCAACCCGTGAGCCATACAAGGCACGTGTGTCACCTTGCCCTGGCGAAAGGCCGCACCCAGGTTTGCAGCATTGTCGCACATGACCTTCCCTGGCTGCAGGTTGAGTGGAAACAACCATTTACGAAACTCGCTCGCAAGAGCTGACCACAACTCCTTAGCTGTGTGACTCTTATTTCCAAGATATTTCAAGGTAAAGACCGCCTGATGCCGTTGAGCTCTGCTGCCAGCATAGTAAGGAGGTGTGCGGGATTCCTTGTGCGCAGTTACAATGCGGGTGGCCTGACCAGGCAGGCTTGGGGTGGAGGTGGAGGACCCAGACGAGGTTGAGGAAGCAGAAGCAGTGGAGGAACTTCTACATACAGAGGATTGACGCACAAGTCGTGGGGATGGCAAGACTTGTTCAGCAGACCCTTCTCCATCTCTCACTATAGTTACCCAGTGCCCAGTCAGCAACATGTAACACCCCTGTCCATGCTTACTGGTCCAAGTATCGATGGTGAAATGCACCCTGTCACACACTGAGTTACTCAAGGAACCGGTGATGTTCTGTGCGACATGCTGCTGTAGCGCAGGCACACCTTTCTTGGAAAAGTAGTGGCGACTGGGCATCTGGTACTGGGGCACTGCGACTGACATAAGGTCTCGAAAATTCTTTGCGTCCACCAGGCGGAAAGGCAGCTTTTCGGTAGCCAAGAGCTTACAGAGGGATAGAGTCAACCTCTTAGCTTTGTCATGGCTTGGAGAAAATGGCCTTTTATTGGTCCACATCTGAGGGACCAAGATCTGGCTGGTGTTTGTAGACGGTGTGGAATAGGGTGTCCCTGGAAAACTGCAGGTCTGTGAGGAAAGTGCAGGCGGAGACATGATGTTGCCTTCATCCAAAGTTGGTGCTCTTGATGTCTGAGAGAGCTGTACACCAGCACTTGTTTCACTTTCCAAAACAACTGAAGACCTGCCAAGCAAACTGCCTGTTGCGGTTAAAGAGGTGGAAGGTCTGCGTAGAAAAACATGTGTGACAGCTGTCCCCACAGTCATAGAGAATGAAGAGCGCGCGGATGTACTTGAAGGGTCAGACAGTGGTTGGCCCGCTCCGCTAACCCGCATTGTATCACGGTGCGCTTCCCACTGGGACTTATGCTTGTTATTCATGTGATGATTCATGGAATAAGTTGTCAAACTGGTGAGGTTTTGGCCTCTACTTATAGATTGGCTACAAATCTTACAGATCACATGATTTGGGAGATCCTTTGCAATGTCAAAAAAGGTCCAGGCTAGGCAAGGCTTAGAGCCCATGCGACCTTCAGAGCCACCACGACTTGTGCTCAGAGGCAGAGTTGTGGCTGAGTATGCAGTTGTTGACGTGCTTCCAGTACTACGACTGTCCAGGAAAGTGCAAGGTAACTTTGTTGTCAGTCGCATCCTCCTCCACCGCCTCTGGTGACCTCCTCGAGTGCCTGACTGTGGGTTGACAATAAGTGGGATCTAGAACTTCATCATCAAGCGTTGTGTTTGCACTTCCCTCGCCCTCAGACCTAACCTCTTCCTGCCCTGACTGAATAGTTAAGTTTTTATCCCAATCGGGAATCTGCGTCTCATCGTCATCAGTATGTTCCTCATTGTCTCCACCAACAGGTGTTACAGTTTGGGAATGAGGGTCTACATTATGCTCAGAAACTTGGTCATCAGGGCCTGAATCTGACTCACAAAGCTTCTGGGCATCACTGCAGACCATTTCTTGGTCTGTACTCACTGTAGCTTGGGAGCAGACCTCTGATTCCCATGGTATAGTGTGACTGAACAGCTCTGCAGACTCAGCCATCTCTGTTACACCATACTCTGCAGTGCTAGTGGAGACTTGAGAGCTGGGAGAAAGCAAGTGCGATTGGGGTGACAACTCAGAGGACTGTTGTTTTTTGGATGTTGATGTTGAGGTGGAGGAAAGGCCACTTGTTGGAGCACTTGAGATCCATTCCAGCATGTTTATTTTTTTGTGCATCATCTACCTTTGCTACAGTTGTTCGGTTCTGTAAAAAAAGGTAGCACATACGATTGTCCACGGAAAGTAGTAGACATCTTACTTTTGCTGGAAGATGGCCTTTCTTCAGCAGATGTTAATGTAGCTTTCCCACCTACCCCACGGACACAAACTTTTTTTCCTTTTCCAACACGCCTGTTCCCCTTTCCACCAGCATCTGTCCTTTTGCCACTCATTTTGTTAGCAACAGGATTGGACACTTAAAATGTGGTTGCAAAAATGGAGAGGTGGTGTACAATGCAGAAGTGGTCTAGCTTTATTGACAGCTGAAGAACCAACAATGAGTATCCCAGTAAATTTTAGTATGCCCCTAACAGTGGCAGCACAGTTTGCAATTAGAATTGTGTAGCAAAAATGGACAGGTGTGTACCATGCACAGGTGCTGTACCGTGATTTCCAGCAAAGGAACACTAAGGTAGTATCCCAGTCAATTTTAGTATGCCCCTAACTGTGGTAGCACAGTTTGCAATTGGAATTGCATGGCAAAAATGGGCAGGTGGGTAGAATGCACGGGTGTTGTGGGTCAGTGGACAGCAAAGGAACACTAAGTTAGTATTCCAGACACTTTTAGGATGGCAGAAAAATTGTCAGCTCTTTGGGGAAATAAAATAGCGTGGCAAAAATGGGCAGGTGGGTAGAATGCATGGGTGCTGTTGGTCAGTGGACAGCAGAGGAAGCCTCACTTTCTATCCCTGCTAATGAAAAAATACAGCAAGGAATTGCCTGAGCTGAGGTAGTCAGATGCTGTTATCTAAAGCCCTACACAGCGTTTGCATGGACCTGCCTAGCAGCTATAGCTATGAACACCTGTAAATCAGCCCTGAAAAGGGCTGAAATCACCAGTAGTCCCTATTCCCTAAAGCGCTGTGTAGATTGCACTGTATCTCTATAGCGTACACAGCAGCAGCAGCAGGAGCGGTGACTGTCACCCACACGCAGCAGACAGTTAATGGCGGCGACGTGAAAAATGGCCGTGTCTTATAAGGCAAGGACATGTGACAAGCACAGCCTATGACACATGCCCTTGCTTGTCTGGCAAAAGTCCACTTTGTAGTGTGTGTGACTCGCCCACCCCAGGGCTATGGGACACCCGGTGCCGGGCCGGACTAGTCCGGTGGTAGTCAGTGGTGGCTGGGCCCGGCTCCGTGGCCCTGGTGGGTGTCAGTAAAATATGTGGCTTACTTGTTAATGGTTGTGTTCGTGACGCCACCTGTGGTATGCGGCTATTAAGCCGCCGCTGCTGTGTGAGGCCTCCGGGATGGTGTTATGGCAGCAATGGTGATACTGCTCCCCACAGGTGGAGCAATGCCCGGGGCACAGTTGGTGCTTGTGAGTGTCTATACAGCCGAAATAACAGAGACCACTTCAAGGGTGCAGTTCAAGCTCTTTACTCACAGTTCTTGTCACAGCTGTAGGGACCCTTGGACTGCTGGGACCACTGTTAGGGACCTCCGCCGTTTCTGGGTGAATCTGAGAGTGAAAGCCGGTGCCCTTCTCTTGGTGTCTCTTTCTTCTGCTGTCTCCCTTAGCCTTGCCTTTGTTAGGGTGGACCTGGCTTGGCCTCCACTACAGCCTCCAGGCTGGGGGGTCACCTGTCGGCTGATTACCCCTTTTCTGAAGGTCTGCTATGGGTTCTGGCCCTGGGAGTTTACAACGTTCCCTGGGCCTCGGTTTTTACTGTTTGGAGATTGTCTTTGCACTCCTCCAGTCTCTAGGGACCGTCCCCTGTCGCAGCTTAATCACTCCACCGATGTTAATGTGGAACAGGCCACCGCAGCCTGCAACTACCCGTGGCGCCTCTAGGCCCTCTCTTCGGTACCTCTAGGACTGCTCGTGGTACCTCCAGGACTACCCGTGGCCCTGCGACCCTTTCTGTCTCTGCGTGGTGTCACCTGGACCTCTGGGTCCCAGGTTCTTCACCAGGAAGCGTCTCCTTCAGTTCCTCTGCTCCTGACTGACTTGGAGCCTTTCTTTCCTTCTTTCTTTCTTTCTTTCTCCTTGCCTGCCTCCAGCAGGCCTCCTCCTCCCTCCTTCGTCTCGTTCTTCTTCTCCAACTACATGCTGGCTCCTCACTCTTTCACTCCCTGAGGTAAACTGAAACTAACTCGACCTTCCTTTCTCTATCTGCTCTCTGGTGGCTCCTCCCACCTCCCCAGTTGCTAAGCTACCACCCTATGGGAGCAGGGATGGGTCTTACAGCCCCTCTCAGCATGCAGCATGGGAGGGTTGCCTGCCACTTTCCCTGGTCCCAGTATGTACCTAACAATGGGTGTAGTGTGGATTTACCAGGGGACCGGTGTTCACTCCCTTCCTCACCCAGAATGGGGCATCACACCGCTGATGGGGTGCAATGACCTGTGGCGACGGAAGCCTCAGGGGCGCCACACTCCCCCACAGCAAATCCAAGCACGTCCTCGGGCTGAAAAACAACAAAAACATGTGAAGAAACTGCAAAACATTTTTGTATGCAAAACATGAAACAATAAAACATTTCTTCCCTTTATGGGAGGCACATATCAGTAAACGTTGCGAACTTCTTATAAAGAAACTATGTGTGCACTTTCAGTTCATTGCACAGTTTGGGCACTTCCCCCATAATTCTGGTAGGGGGCACAACGGGTGCAACTATATACATTTTCGGCTACAACAAGTCCAGTAGCCCGGCAGTTCGTTTCTTTCAATCAACAATACGACACAATCAACCAGCCATTAAGTCCAATGGCCTGGTTACATAAGACACATACACAACATACCAGCCACTAAGTCCAGAGGCCTGATAGGACATAACATGGGGGGTGACGTCTTCAAAAAGCAGGAGGGGCAGTACATCAGGGAAGGGTGTCATCTTCAAAAAGAATGAGGGGCAGTCAGGGGCTATATACAGTTCAGCTGCTTCTTACTTCTTTACATGTAGGGATTCTTCTCCGGCTCCCCACTTGGCAGCAGGTAGACAGCGGTCAGCACAGTCTGCGTCTCCTGCGTGGCTGTAGCAGGCCTGCTGCAAGATGCTGCGGCCTGGGCCTGCTCTGAGGTAGTGCTGCTGGTTTGCATAGGGTTACTGGCTGGCGCGAGGCTGCTGGCTTGCATAGGGTTACTGGCTGGCGCGAGGCTGCTGGCTTGCAGGGGGTTACCAGCCATACGGCGCCACTCTGGCTCTTCTGGGGCTGCCTCCTTGTCTTGGCGGGCCGTGCCTGGCATGGCGGCGGCCTGGGTTGGAGTCGCTGCTGCGGTGTGGATGGGCGTCGCTCCGGCGGTGAGATCTTGGCGGGCCGCACCTGGCGTAGCTGCGGCCCGGATCGGCGTCGCCGTGTCGGGCGTCCCTCCAGGGACCGCGGGCATGGCAGCGGGGGTTGGGGCTCTCGCGCCGGCAGGGGCATTAAATGACTCACCCCTCAGTTGCATCTCCGGTGTTCTGGTGGTCGCTGTGCTTATGGGCGGGCTTTTATACAGAAGAACCAGAAGTAGGTCACACAGCACAGAAACTCCATTTTAACCAAGGGCAAAATCATTCAGAAGCAACCTGGAAACTCCGGAACACTGACATCCCCCCCCCCCCCAAAAAAAAACGGCCTCAGGACGATCCAGGGCCAGGTTTGTCCGGGAACCGCTGATGAAACTGAACAATCTTCCGAGGAGGTCTTGCTGCAGGGTGCTGGTATCGGAGCTGCGGTCGTGGCACGCGCGCCTGCAGGAGGACCGGGCAGGAACCCCACCTGGCAATCCGGGCTCCGCCGGCTGGGCGTGTCACTCTCTTTACCCGGCTCTGCAGCGGCTGCTGGATCTTCTCCGCTCTCCAGGACGCAGGACACAACCCGGTTCTGAGGTGCGTGTCCCGGCTCGGCCACTCCTCCTCTGGCCGCTCGTTGCTCGGCGTCCATCCTTTTAGCTTCTTCACGCGCCATCTTTTCTTCCTCCGCCTTCTATGGCGGGCACCGCTTCGCGCGCTTTTCTTGGACAAGGGGGCGGGGCTTCTCTTCGCGCCCTTTCTTCTTGCACGCCCCCCTTCTTCCCGCTCTCAGCAGCGCTAATGGCGGTGGTTTCTCAGTAAAGTACACAGTCTGTCACACGGTTCTTCAGGCGCACAGTACCCGGTTAGACCGGGCACGAAATCCTGTTCGTGACGCCAAAAATGACTCGCCCACCCCAGGGCTATGGGACACCCGGTGCCGGGCCGGACTAGTCCGGTGGTAGTCAGTGGTGGCTGGGCCCGGCTCCGTGGCCCTGGTGGGTGTCAGTAAAATATGTGGCTTACTTGTTAATGGTTGTGTTCGTGACGCCACCTGTGGTATGCGGCTATTAAGCCGCCGCTGCTGTGTGAGGCCTCCGGGATGGTGTTATGGCAGCAATGGTGATACTGCTCCCCACAGGTGGAGCAATGCCCGGGGCACAGTTGGTGCTTGTGAGTGTCTATACAGCTGAAATAACAGAGACCACTTCAAGGGTGCAGTTCAAGCTCTTTACTCACAGTTCTTGTCACAGCTGTAGGGACCCTTGGACTGCTGGGACCACTGTTAGGGACCTCCGCCGTTTCTGGGTGAATCTGAGAGTGAAAGCCGGTGCCCTTCTCTTGGTGTCTCTTTCTTCTGCTGTCTCCCTTAGCCTTGCCTTTGTTAGGGTGGACCTGGCTTGGCCTCCACTACAGCCTCCAGGCTGGGGGTCACCTGTCGGCTGATTACCCCTTTTCTGAAGGTCTGCTATGGGTTCTGGCCCTGGGAGTTTACAACGTTCCCTGGGCCTCGGTTTTTACTGTTTGGAGATTGTCTTTGCACTCCTCCAGTCTCTAGGGACCGTCCCCTGTCGCAGCTTAATCACTCCACCGATGTTAATGTGGAACAGGCCACCGCAGCCTGCAACTACCCGTGGCGCCTCTAGGCCCTCTCTTCGGTACCTCTAGGACTGCTCGTGGTACCTCCAGGACTACCCGTGGCCCTGCGACCCTTTCTGTCTCTGCGTGGTGTCACCTGGACCTCTGGGTCCCAGGTTCTTCACCAGGAAGCGTCTCCTTCAGTTCCTCTGCTCCTGACTGACTTGGAGCCTTTCTTTCCTTCTTTCTTTCTTTCTTTCTCCTTGCCTGCCTCCAGCAGGCCTCCTCCTCCCTCCTTCGTCTCGTTCTTCTTCTCCAACTACATGCTGGCTCCTCACTCTTTCACTCCCTGAGGTAAACTGAAACTAACTCGACCTTCCTTTCTCTATCTGCTCTCTGGTGGCTCCTCCCACCTCCCCAGTTGCTAAGCTACCACCCTATGGGAGCAGGGATGGGTCTTACAGCCCCTCTCAGCATGCAGCATGGGAGGGTTGCCTGCCACTTTCCCTGGTCCCAGTATGTACCTAACAATGGGTGTAGTGTGGATTTACCAGGGGACCGGTGTTCACTCCCTTCCTCACCCAGAATGGGGCATCACACCGCTGATGGGGTGCAATGACCTGTGGCGACGGAAGCCTCAGGGGCGCCACATGTGTCTCTGTGATTTGCTGAGAGCCTGGCCCACGGTTAGGAAAAAAACCCCAAAATGTTGATTGGCATTATCTCAGCACTCAGCAGCAGCACTGATCTAAACCCTGTCGCCCCCGCACACTACACGCTGAATTTTGATAATAGCATGATTCACAGTGACTCACACTATTACAGCTACTAACTAGCTAGGCTTTTTGTTGATCGAACCGTTCTCGAATGCTACTCGAACTGTCGAGCTTTTAGCCAAAGGCTCGGGTTCGTCGAGCCTCTTGAACACCCCCAAAATCACTCGAACATAAAATTGGCGAACCTCGAACATTGCTCATCTCTAATCATAATATGGGGGACAGTATGCCAATATTTTCATTTATTTTTACATCAATCTAAATGCAGACAGGCACCTCTGATTGGTTGCAGTCAGACACACTGTGACACAGGGTGGGGGCACTGTCTCACTGCAACCATACAGAAAAGAGACTGTAGATTCTCAAAAATCACATACTGGTATACATATAAAGAATAAAAAAAGATAATTTTTGAGCATCTACAATCTCTTTTCTTTGTTTGCTAAAGCTGTTTTATATACCTATTGGATGATTTTTTTAGCTTCACAGCACCAACCTTTGATAGTTGAGCCTGGTCTAATTTGAACTGCAACCAATCAAAAACGCAGAAACTGCTGGTGGGTGGGGGAAGCAATGCATATACATGAAGATAATGAGCGGCCCAGGAAGTAGTGTGAGTGGCCCCGGAAGTAGTGTACAGTCGCGCGGAGACCAGTAAGTATGAAGTGCTTGCTTTGTTATTTTCTTAAATTTTTTTAATTACGCACATGGCCGGACCTGGATCATTACTCAGAGTTCCCTGGCAACTCTGGGCGCATGGTGAGTTCTCGGGCTCTTTTGAACCCATGCGGATCCATACTTTTGAGCGAGCTTTACATGCTGCGATCTCACTAGCGAGATCGCAAGCAATCGTACCCGCCCACATCGGTTGTGCGACACAGGCAAATCGCTGCCCATGCCGAACAACCTCGCTTAACCCTGTCAAATGCACTTACCTGCTCTTCAGGCGTCTAATAGAAGCGGAGGGGCGGAGATGAGTGGGACGAACATCCCGCCCACCTCCTTCCTTCCGCATTGCCGGTGGAGGCAGGTAAGGAGATGTTCGTCGCTCCTGCGGTGTCACACACAGCGATGTGTGCTGCCGCAGGAACGACGAACAACATCGCTAATAAGCAGAAAACGATTTTTGTTTCAGGACGACCTCTCCGCGGCTAACGATTTTGACCACTTTTGCTGTCGTTTAAGGTCGCTCATAAGTGTCACATACTGCGATATCATTATTGACGCCGGATGTGCGTCACAAACACCGTGAACCCGACGATAATTCGTTAACGATATCGTAGCGTGTAAAGCCCGCTTTACAGTCCGGGTCCGCCCATCACTACTAAAGAGTCTATATGAACACTTATGAATTTTCAGAAGGGTGGAATAACCAGACATTTACAACAAACAGAACATTATCATTTATTTATGCACAACATTTTCATATTCCATCTGGAGTAAAGGGTACTTTACACGCTGCGATATCGGTATGGATATCGCTAGCGAGCGTACCTGCCTCCGTCGGTTGTGTGTCATGGGCAAATCGCTGCCCGTGGTGCCCAACATCGCTAACACCCGTCACACGGACTTACCTTCCCTGCGACGTCTCTCTGGCCGGCGAACTGCCTCCTTTTTAAGGGGGCGGTTTGTGCGGCGTCACAGCAACGTCACACGGCAGCCGTCCAATAGCAGAGGAGGGGCGGAGATGAGCTGCTGGAACATGCCGCCCACCTCAGCGATGTGTGATGCCGCAGGAACGAGGAACAACATCGCTACTGACCAGACGACCTCTCTCAAATGATTTTTGCCTCTTTTGCGATCGTTTAAGGTCGCTCCAGCCTGTCACATGCTGCGATGACGCTAACGATGCCGGATGTGCGTCACAAACACCGTGACCCCGACGATATATCGTTAGCGATGTAGCAGCATGTAAATAGCCCTTAAAGGAATGGCTTGTGTCTGTGGCTAAGTTTATGATGCTCAGCCTGATCTCTATGCTGTTGGATGGTTAGTATTTTGGTCCTTCTGAAATCTAAGACAGTCCAATATATAATGCTAATGATCAGGACCAGGAGAAAAATGACAGTGTGTAAAAAATACATTAAAAGAGTAGGTAGCTTTGGGGTTGTATATGAACAAACTTGACCACCCTCCCACCATGACACTGGAGTCTTTATAATGTGTTGTATAATGTTTCTTGTTGGCTGGTGGCATGATTTTCCAACTCTATAAGTTTTCCCAGTCTCCTCTTCAAGGTTGAAATCTGAAAAATATTACGCAAAACAGACATTTTTCTTCTTTATATTTGTCCCTGACCATTCACAGTACCTGTCAATATGACCTAAGCCATTACAGGCATAGCATCTAACACATGCAATACTTGAGTTTGAGTCTTTAACATTACATGTTTCATTGTCTTTGGATTTTTTAAACTGTTCCATTAGTAGGGATGCACTTTTAACAATCTTCATTCATCATTATCTGTCAGTTGTGTCTGTACCCAGCATAGGCAATGGAAATTTGGGAATCTGTATACAAAATTAATTAACAATAAGAAATGCTAATGAGAATGTTTAAAGTAGGTTTTACAACGTGCAAAACAATTCCCTTTAAAATTCAGTTTAATTAGATAATATTAAAATCGCCCAGGTGATTAACCCAAAAACTCAAACAACAAATTGATATAAAATAGGGAGCTCATATGGATCAGGGGTAGCCAAAAAATCGTAATATATGTAGGCAGATACAACAATAATATAATAATACCAATCCAGTACATACATCTATACTCTAGTGACTCTAATATGTCACTGTGTCTGGCTCTGCCTATCAACGAAGGGTATGACACCCTAACGTAGCTGGACGCTCCCGTTCCTCGACGGCTGACCCTCACTCTCCCTAAAAAGAACTACCAATTAATGATAAATACTGTACCTAATAATTTTCACAACTAACAGGAGTTATGATGCTCCATAGTTAGTCACACCAGAGGATCAATACCTCAATATCAATAAACAAAGTACAGAAAACAAACACCTGTTGCCACAATATGCTCACAGTATGTTATTTCTAAATAAATAAGGATAAAGGTACTTCCCTCAAGCTGGTGCTATGTGCATGGCCTCGACGCGTTTCCCCGCCCGTCATCGGGCGACCTGTATTGGCACTAGTACAAAACTTGAATTGCTGGATCCAATCACAATATTTGCAATTGCCACATCGAAAAGTACCCAAGGGTCTCCTATCCAGCCACGTTCCCCCCGGCCACTATAGTCGACCAGTACCGGGGGGAACGTGGCTGGTCGACGTTACTATATGAGAAATTTTGCCAACTGCAAGAGTGAGGGTCTGGTGTATTTGGCTAGCTGTAGTTGTCCCCGTGATTACGTGGGGAAGACAATAAGGGAGCTGAGGAGGCGAATAGGGGAACACGTGGGGGACATCAGGCATAAAAGGGATACCCCTATTGCCAGACATGTGTGGGAATACCATCAAGGTGACCCCGAATCTATTCGCTTCTGCGTTCTTGAGACCATCAGACGGAACCCAAGGGGTGGGGACTGGGACAACAGAATCCTACGAAAAGAATGCCAATGGATCTTTCATCTTAAGTCCCAGACCCCAAATGGCCTAAATGATAGACTCAATTACACACCGTTTATTGTTTAGAGGGCTTCACTGTCTCCCTTCAGAGTATTGGAATCTGAGGATTGGTGAGTTTGGACCATGTATCGGCCCGAAACTGGGGTCTATATTTTCCATGCGGTTAGCATGAGGCATCAAAAATATTTTTGTCCAGGGGTCAATGGAATTTGACCTTTAATTGACAAGTTACAATGGGAGGACAGGTATGCTGTGGAATATTTAGTGTCCCTTGATATGAGGTTATTATTATTGCAGCCAATAGTAAAATATATAACATTTATGACATTAGCTTAGGTATTGTAATCTAACCTGTATATGTATAATATGCTATCTTGGGGGATTCACATATTAGGAAAACCTAATGTAGCCTCTTATTATCATCTTTTGTTTAGAGGCTGAAGGGGTTAACTAATTATCATAGCAAATAGATGTGACCTTTAACTACCTACGGGCTGCATGATGTCTCTAAGGGACCTACCCTACACAAGCATGCCTGATTCCCCTTTATGTTACTGAAACGTAATAATGGTCCTTATTATAGCATGGGGAGTCCTATAATCATCAGACCAACGTGAAATCATCCAGTGAAAAATGGCTTAATCCCCTGCAGATGATAACAGAGGGAGATCGTTGGTTAAACCATAAATGGATATGATAAAACGTCTATCACTTTAATCGGGCACTGAAACAAGGGCACCTAGCTGTTAACGTTGGGATATTGCTTCCTGGTAACAGCGATGCCTACCATTGATTGGCTGCTGCTGCTCATGTGGATCGCGCTGTTGGCACGCCCCGTATCGTGATGGGGCACTTTTCCCCTGAGCACGCGCAGTGGCGCCTCACTGGGAATGTGAGACATCATCCTTTGGTTACGGCGATGCAATCTCTTGATTGATTGCCAAGGACGCGGCATCAGAGACATGCGTGGTAGCGCTCAGACTGGTGACTTCCTGGTAACGGCGATACAATCGGCTGATTGGTCGCTAGGGCTGCTGCGTCAGGGACATGCGCAGTAGCCTGGTTCTGATGATTTGTTCGCTCTAGTGGCTGACTTAGGGGCACTTTGCACACTACGACATCGCAAGCCGATGCTTGCGATGCTGAGTGCGATATTCCCCACCCCCGTCGCAGCTGCGATATCTTGTGATTGCTGGCGTAGCGAATATTATTAATATTAATATTATTATTACTGCGACGTCACACGGCAGGCGGCAAATAGTAGCGGAGGGGCGGAGCAGAGTGGGATTTAAACATCCCACCCACCTCCTTCCTTCAGCATAGTTGGCATGAGCTGTGGGTAGCAGGTAAGGTGATGTTCCTCGCTCCAACGGCTTCAGATGTGTGCTGCTGCAGGAGCGAGGAACAACATCGTACCGTCGCAGCAGCGTAATTATGGAATTCCCCGACACTACACCAGTGATACGATTACGACGATTTTGCGCTCGTTAATCATATCATCTAGGATTTACACACTACGATGTCGAGAGCGATGCCGGAAGTGCGTCACTTTCGACATGACCCCACCGACATCGCACCTGCGATGTCGTAGTGTGTAAAGTGCCCCTTAGATCATTTCCCTTAAGCCTCCTGATGATCCGATGACGGGCGGGGAAACGCGTCGAGGCCATGCACATAGCACCAGCTTGAGGGAAATACCTTTATCCTTATTTATTTAGGAATAACATACTGTGAGCATATTGTGGCAACAGGTGTTTGTTTTCTGTACCTTGTTTATTGATAATGAGGTATTGATCCTCTGGTGTGACTAACTATGGAGCATCATAACTCCTGTTAGTTGTGAAAATTATTAGGTACAGTATTTATCATTAATTGGTAGGGCTTTTTAGGGAGAGTGAGGGTCAGCCGTCGAGGAACGGGAGCGCCCAGCTACGTTAGGGTGTCATACCCTCCGTTGATAGGCAGAGCCAGACACAGTGACATATTAGGGTCACTAGAGTATAGATGTATGTACTGGATTGGTATTATTATATTATTGTTCTATCTGCCTACATATATTACGATTTTTTTGGCTACCTGATCCATATGAGCTCCCTATTTTATATCAATTTATTGTTTGAGTTTTTGGGTTAATCACCTGGGCGATTTTAATATTATTCAATTAAACTGAATTTTAAAGGGAATCTGTATACAATTCACATTCATCATACACACAAACTAGCTTAGCTGGTGTGCTGCCCCTGTGCCAGCAGCCGCCGCTGTTCGGATCCGGACCTTCTAAGGGGATGGCTCGAGGGCCTCCAGACCCGGGGGTCTCGCGAACATGCCGAATAAAAGGGGGGCGTATATGTATGGGCTAGGCTATATTAAGTTCGTGACGCCACTCACGATGTGTGGTGAGGTGGGACACCACCGCTGCCGTTATGGGGTACCCGGGGGAGATGTAGTGGCAGCTGGATGTTAACTTCTCCGTGGGTAGGGATGGTTGCCCCGGGACCCAGTGTCTTTTTGCAGGGTATGGCGACAGCAGGGGAATATTTTGGTTACTCACAGTAAATGAACCACACGAGTCTTTGGTAAACCAAGGTGCTGGTGGCCAGCCGCCGCAGCCGGTTGCATTCAGGTCCACTCCCGGGCTGGTGATCTCTGTCCTTTTCTTCTGCACTGACTTTGTATATGGTGGACTGCCTGGTCTAGAACTCAGGAGTCCGCTCCCAGCTGGATGCTGTGCCCGCAGACGCTGGCCCGTGGGATCTATGGGCCCTGGCGGTGACCTCCTATCCCTGTCCATGGGCTCTTGTCTTCTATCAGGGACTTTGGGTGGGACAGGACCTATAATCCTGGCCTCAATCAGTTAATTAACCAAGCCACTGGTTTCCGGTCCTGGCTTCAGGCTCCGAGTACTCCCTTTTTGTGCTACGGTTTCCAGGTCAGTTCCCCGTGTTGGTACAACCCTGTCCCGGTCCACCTCAGTTCTGCAGAGCCATCTTCCCGTCTCCTGCTGACGGAGACCACCCTCTGCCACCTAGCCAAAGGCACCAGGGCTCCTACCCTGGCACCGTTCAACTTGAACCTCTTCTGCTGGAGCTACACCTAGCTCCAGCCCACACTCCTCTCAACTTGAACTACAAACTCATCTACTTGTTTTCCCGCCCCGGGCTGTCTAGACCCCTGGGTGGGCGTGTCCAGCCGCCTGGTCCCGCCCACTGGTGTGTCTATCTTTCCCTAAGGGGGGTGACTATGGTTTCAGGTCGGCTGGGTGTTTCCTAAGTGAGGGAAGGGTGTTGTCCTGGGGCCTATCTGTGACTACCTGGTTTTGCAGGGCGTCACACTGGCATGTTGTCACGTCTCCACCAGAGTCTGCTCCTGCGATTTCTGGTTCGATCACGAGGCGGCGCCGTGTTCCCGCTGTGGATAGTGCTGATGATAGGAGAGGAGTCAGTGCCAGTGGCTCTGGTGGGCACAGGCTCCACTCATCCACTAAGCTGGGTTTCTCTGGGACCTGCAGTACCACTGGCTGACTGTAGGTGGCGTGTGTCTTCCATCTGAAGTTACCACCATTCAGCTACAGCCAATGGAAAGACCCCACACCCTTTTAATTCCACCTCCTGTCTGCTGGTCACTGCCAAAGATAGTTCTGAATTCCTGCTTCCTGGTTCCCATTCCTTTTTGTATAGTGATTCCTGTGTCTTGACCTCTGCCTGTTCTCTGACTATCTTCCTGCCTGCCGTTTTTGTACCTCGCTGCCAGATCTGGATTTGACCTATGTCTGGTTTCCTGATTACGTCCTTGCCTGCTTGATTTTGTCCCTGTTCTGCATCTCCTGGTTTGACCCTGCCTGACTACTACTCTCATTCGACTGCAGCGCACCACAGGTAGTGATCTTTGGGGCCCTATGTAATTCCAAATCCCTGTATTGGGGTTAAAGAGTTTCAGGGTTCTCCGGGTCCTGCTTTGTGAGCGGCTTCCCTCTAGCCTTTCCGTTACAGCCAGTCTGAGTCTATGGTTCTAGGCAGTTGTTACACATGTATAGCCGTTTGGTTGTTTTATTTAAGACTGATAGTTTGTCTATACAGAAACTATCATGGTTACATGCTTGCTCCAATAGACCAGACCACAGAAATTGTGCAAATTTGGTATTAGTAGGAGCTATTGGGGTGAATGTACTGTGATTAGATAAGCGTTTCAGGGTAGATAAATACATATTCTTCCAGGAGCCATCTTGGTGTTGTCCTCCTTGTCCCTGGAAAACAATGACTGTAACTCTGTAGTGATCACCCCAAATCTTACAAACCAAACAGAAAAAACATTAATACCCTTAGGTTATATTTTCTCTGTTACTATTACTGCTGATTTGCCCTATCTGGTGTATCCTGAACATGCATGGACTCACGTGATTTTCTTATAATAATTAAATCTAAGTTTATTCGCTAACAAGACTACGCTTAATACACAATATAATACTACGTGTAATCAATTTGAAAAGCATATACAAAATCAGGGGTCTCAAATTTGGCTGGGTATATGGACTGCACATAGAAAAAAATTAATTTGCAGGGTCGCATCCTTTGCAAAACAAAGTGATATTTTTATGGATACCATTTTTTTCTATACATCTTTGTTTTACTGTTTTTGAACATTTTTCGCTCGTTCATTATAACAATTGGGCACACTTTTCGTTTATATATAAAAAGCATTTGGTAAATAAAAGTCATTCTTTATTTTTTTTTTTACATTTTATCCCCTTCTTGTAAGTATTATTGTTTTACAATTAGCACCATATACTAATTTTGGCCAGCTGCTTCTAGTAATGTGCCCATCCTTGTCTCCATTCTGTAGTAATGTGCCTAACCCTGTCCACATCCTGTATGTACCCTATCCTTGTCCCCATCTTGTAGTAATGTGCCCATTCTTATCCCCATCCTATCCTTCTCCCCATCCTGTACTAATATGCTACATCCTTGTCCTCATCCTGTAGTAATGTGCCCCATCCTTGTCCTCATCCTGTAGTAATGTGCCCCATCCTTGTCCTCATCCTGTAGTAATATGCCCATCCTTGTCCCCATCCTGTAGTAATGTGCCCATCCTTATTCCCATACTGTAGTAATGCACCCATCCTTGTACCACTATAGTAATGTACCCATCCTTGTGCCCATCCTGAAGTAATGTGCCCATCCTTGTCCTCATCCTTTAATAATGTTTCCATCCTTGTGCCCATCCTGTAGTAATGTGCCCATCCTGTAGTAATGTGCCCATCATTGTCCTCATTTACTAATGTGCACATGCTGGTCCTCTTCTTGTAGTAATGTCCCTTTTCCTGGTCCCCTTTTTGTAGTAATGTCCTCTTTACTGGTCATCTTCTTGTAGCAATGTTCCATCCTGTAATAATTATCGCTTTTATGCCATTCTTAACATACAACACACAAAAACCCCAAAAAGCGATTCTTCTCACCTGTCCTTGGTTCAATCGGTGTCCTCTCTCCTGCTTCTTGCAGCCCGAAGGCCTGTGGCCCATTGATGATTGCGGCCAGTGCAGGGGCCAACACTCAGCGCTGGCTTTCAGATGAATGATTTTTTGCCGTTGCACAGAGACAAGCTCTCTACACAGTTTCTCCAATGGCAGCCTCCGGCCAATCGGAGTCCAGCAGCTGATGCGTATGACATCAACTGCTGGCCTCTGATTGGCTGGTGGTTGCCATTGGAGTAGTTGTGTAGAGAGCTTGTCTCTGCGAAGCGCTGGTAAATCATTCATCTGAAAGCAAGTACTGATGGTGGCGGCTCCTGCACTGGCCGTGAGCATTATGGTGCCATGGGCCTGCAGGCCACGTGTTTGAGACCCCTGTACTAAATTACACACAATTACAACACAGGAAAACACCAGTAAATAATCCCTTCACAAATACAACATAAAACAATATGCCACTTACATTGGCTAAAACACACACACACACACACACACACACACACACACACACACACAATTACAGCTCACACAACCACCCAACACAGTGATACTTAGCTATCTTTCATGTTGGTCCAAGTGAGGTCAACTCATATAGGGGCATGTGACCAAGATTCATTTCCCCCTATCTGTGGTTGTAAACTGTGATGTCACAGGTGCGTATGTATTGCCAGGTGTTGAAGATTCCACCCATCTTGAATGAGGCCAAAAAAGGTCGATTCAAGCACATGGCTCTTTGTCTGCCTCTCCCCCATCCAGCACAAGAGAGATCATATATTTATTTGTGTGCCAAACTTCCCTTCTGCACTTACCATAGACGGGTGTTTGGTGTTTTGTACACTAATGATCATATTTTGTATGGGCTTGTCAACGTTGTCATTTTTTTTAATATTGTTTTTAATGTGTGTGTGACGCCCTGGCCGGGCCAGGTAGTCACAAATAGGGCCCCGCATTACACCTGTCCCTCATAGGTAACATGCAGCCAAACATTTAAACCCTAGTCACCCCTTCAGGTCTTAATGGACACACCAGGGGGCGGAACCAGGCGGTTGGAAGACACCCACCAAGGAGTCTCAGACAGCCTGAGGCAGGAAAGTAAGGAGAACAAGTCTAGAGTTCAAGTTGGAGAGGTGTGTGGGCTGGAGCTGTGTGCAGCTCCAGCAGAGGAGAGAAAACAATTTGAGAAGGTGCCAGGGTAGAAGCCCTGGTACCTTTGGCTAGGAGGCAGATGGCGGTCTCCGTCTGTAGGAGCCGGGAAGACGGCTCGGTGGAACCGAGGTGGACCGGGACAGGATTGTAGCCTGCCGGTACCGACCCGAGGAACCGACTCGGAAACCGGAGCACAAAGGGGGGTACTCAGACCTTGAAGTTGGGTCCAGAAGCTACTGGGGGCTAGCTAATTAACTGATTGCGGTCAGGACTAGAGGTCCTGTCCCACCCAAAGTCCCGATTGAAGGCAACAGCCCAACGAGGGGGAAAAACGGCCACCGCCACGGCTCAGAGATACCACGGGCCAGCGTCTGTGGGCAAAGTTCTCCTTAGGCGACCAGAAGCCGGGAGCAGACTCCTGAAGTTGCAAGCTCAGGCAGACCACTATCTTACACAGGTGCAGGAGAAAGACAGAGACCACCAGCATGGTGGGGGACCAGACTGCAGCCGGCTGCGGGCACCGACCACCATCACCTTGGTTTATCAGAGACTCGTGTGTTTACTAATAGTGAGTACATCAGCACCCTCCGGTCGCCCATCTCCCTGCACCGCCAAACACCCTCAACGGGTCCCGGGGCCACCATCCCCACCCATGGAGGTGTTAATAACTTGCTGCCAAACATCTCCCCCGGGTGCCCCGTAACTGCAGAGGTGGTGTCCACCTTCACCACATCCCGTGGGTGGCGTCACGAACTTAACACGGAACCCCCCTTTCAGTTGAAGTGACTGCGAGACCCCCGGGTCCGGAGACCCTTGAGCCACCCACTGAAGGTCTGGATCCGAGTGGCTCGGCTGCCGAGCACGGGGTGGTACATGTGCAATTTTGATACCAATAAAAATTCTTTATAATCTGTTTTGTCAGTGTGCACATTACTGATGCAGAGTCTTTTCTTTCATTATTTTCATTTTACTGAAAATGTCACACTAGCAATGTGCACGCGTCACCAACTTTGGCAATGGCAGTGGCGATGCAAAATTTAAATAAAGAAAAGGAGACAAGGCATCAGGAGAAATCATTCCAGATGACCCGACCCAAATTAGTCCCACCTCAATGCTCAAGCCACTGCAGAAATGTTAAACTGATAAAGGATTTTTCTGAATCTCAAATGAAGGTATCTGAATCAGCATCCTAGCACCAGTATGGCACTGCCTGTACATTATGTGAAAAACATGCTGATTGGTTCCCTTCAAAACATCACCCTAGGTGAAGAAGATCATTAAAAGTGATCAAATAAATAACAAATGCATATCA
This sequence comes from Anomaloglossus baeobatrachus, assembly GCF_048569485.1. Classification (NCBI taxonomy): domain Eukaryota; kingdom Metazoa; phylum Chordata; class Amphibia; order Anura; family Aromobatidae; genus Anomaloglossus; species Anomaloglossus baeobatrachus. The sequence continues at coordinate 265,161,324 of NC_134358.1, read as the reverse complement.
AAGAAAAGAAGTAAAGCTGATTTTCTCGGTGAGGCCATATGGTAAAACTGTGTTTAAACTAAATACCCATTTTGTCTCTTTCTGTCCAAGAAGTCTCTCCACATTACTGGATCCTTCAAACATTCTCACCTATAAGGCTAGGTTCACATTTCCATTATTTTGCATCAGTCACATGCGTTGCTTGACGCATGTGACTGATGCGTTGTACAACGGATCACAAAGAACAGAAATCATTGTCGGACTCCGTTGTGTGCGGGGGGCGGAGCGCAAGGGGGGTGGAGCGTGAGGGAGCGGAGCTGAGCGGGGCCGTGGCTCTGAGGACGTCAGTGCCGCGAGGACTGCAGGGCTGGGGACAAGTGAGTGAGTGTGTGTGTGTACACATGCGGAGTGCGGGAGGGGGCGAAGCCGAGTGGGGAAGTGTCGGCCTCCTTGCACACGTATCCAGGGTAAATATCGATTAACTAAAAGCAAAGCACTTTTTCTTGGTTACCCGATATTTATCTTGGATACCAGCGTACACCGCTTAGCGCTGGCTCCCTGCACACGTAACCACTGTAAATATCGGGTAACTAACCAAAGCGCATTGCTTGGTTACCCGATATGTATCCTGGTTACGTGTGCAGGGAGCCAGAGAGAGCATGCGCAGCAAAATCCTACGGATGGCACTGCTCAAAAAATGTTACAGGCTGCGTTGCTCCCGCCCGGCGGTCAGTTAAAAAACGACTGACCGCGATGCAGCGGATGCAATGCAGCATCATCAGTCACAATCCGTCACTAATAGAAGTCTATAGGGAAAAACTGGATTCCTGCAAAATATTTTGCAGGATACCGTAATTCCTCAAGGCGACGGATTGTGACTGATGCAAAAGCAAAACAATGGAAGTGTGAACCTAGCCTTAAAGTGATTAATCACAATTGTGAAGGAGGTTAAAGTGTCTAAGGAAGGATTTGAGGGAGCTGAAGTCTTCATTTCAATTCTTTGTGCCACCTGAATATCTCAGTTCCCTAAAGGAGAATATTTGTTAAGCATTGAGTTCAAATCCAGAAGTCTCCAATGCGGAGTCAGAATCGCATTCACATCACACCTTTTGGAATTATTGTAATGAATGAATCACAGCTTGTCGCTGGCAGCTCAGTGCAATTTGGTTGATATCAAAGCCTGTTGCCTTTCCATTTGCAATAACCATGCTGAAATGTGACCCCTGTGTAGCCTTATTCTTGGAATATTATCCTAAGATTTTTGCCTTGTCTCTGAAAAGATTCCTCATACAAACAGGTTCTGTGCATTAGCAGAAACTGTCCAATGAAAATGCTATTGATTAAAAGAAATCTGTCAGCAGGTGTTGTTATTTAATCTCATAGCAACATAATGTGGGGACAGGTAGCCTGATTCCAGGAATGTGTCACTTATTATGCTGTGTGCTGTAATTTCAATACAATCAATGTTTTTTTCAGCAGGAAAATATCACTGCCTTACTAAATCTAGCATGCATGGCAGTTATTCTAGTCTCTGTAAATAGAGATGAGCGAACCTCTTAAGACTCGATTCGCTGAGCCCACTCGTACAAACAATACGTTTGTCGAATGGAATCCGAACCACACATTACCGAACCCCATTCGATTGAATTTGAGGCCAAATGTAAGGCAGAGAAAACAGCTTTGGGGGGGGGGACCTTCCAGAATAGGAAAAATACGTTTCACAGTGCAGTAACACTGTTTCGGCATAGCCATTAGCTTCCTAGACTATTGAGATAAAAAAGATAGAGGTGGATGAAAGAGAGGTGTAGAACTGGTGCTCCTGTCACGGGCGGCGGGGCGCTGCGCTCGCTAACGCTCGGGTCCGGTGCTGCGGCTGCTACTCGGTGGCTCGAGTGGTGGGCCAGATCCGGGGACTCGAGCGGCGCTCCTCGCCCGTGAGTGAAAAGGGGGTGGTTTGTTTGGGGATTTAGTCTGTGACGCCACCCACGGGTTGTGGTGAAGATGGGCACCACCGCTGCTGGTGATGGGGATCCCGGGAGCGATGGTAGGGAGCAGCTGGGATGTTGTTTTCCCCCTCCGTGGGTAGGGGTTGGTGGTCCCGGGGCCCAGTGGTGTGACGGGGAGGCAGGGTCGGTGAGGTGCAGGGTTGCAGGGACAGCGCGGCACGGTGCCGGATGGCACGGGTGTACTCACTCAGCAAAAGATGCACAAAGTCTCCGGTAAACCAAATGGCTGGATGGACGGGTCCCGCAGCTGGCTGCAGTGTCTCTCCCTGGACAGGTGATGGCGGCTGTCTTTCCCTGCACCTTTGTGTACTGTCTTGACTACGATGGGTTCCCAACGGTAGCCCACTCCCCGGTGTATGGATGCCGGAGGAGCCCGTTTTGCCCGCAGGCGCTGGCCGTTGGGTCTCTAGCCTGTGGCGGTGGTTGTATACCCTCACGGTGCGGACGGTTGCCTTCTAACGGGTCTTTGGTTGTTAGGAAACCCCTGGGGTTCCGGTCACTATCGAATTTGACCTTTGTCGGCGGCTCCAAGCCTGGTCGGGGTCCGAAGGCCCTGCCTGTACGTGCTAGGTTCACTTCGCTCCCCGGTCGGTACCGGCGGGCCACCGCCCGACCCTGGTCCTACGGTTCCGCGTTGATCCACCACTCCTGCACACGGCCACCACCGTCTGCCAACCTAGCTGTCAGTGCCTGGGCTCCAAACCCAGACTCTTTCCACTTTACTCCTCTCACTTCAACCTCCAAGACTAAACTGTCACTTTTCCCGCCTCCAGGAGTATGAACTCCTCGGTGGGTGGGGCCAACCGCCTGGCTCCGCCCCACCTGGTGTGGACATCAGACCCTGGAGGGAGGCAACAAGGGTTTTGTGTCTGACTAATGTAACTGTCTGGGGGGTGGGGGTGTGTGTTACCTGTGACGACCTGGCTAGTCCAGGGCGCCACATTCCCCTTGGTAAAATGCAGACCGTCCTCGGGCTGTCCGTCCATCACCGGTTTTATTTTTGTTTTCATCTGTAAAAATATAAATAACAGGTAAAACGGTAAACATTTAAAACATAAGCATTCTTTTGGTCACTTTAACGTTGCACATATAAACATTTTTAATACTGACGGACGAACGGATGTCTTCCGCTCTCCCACCCAAGCAACCTAGCCCTGATGCTTCCCCTAAGAAGTGGGCAGCACCCCTTGACCCCAGTCCAGGGTCAGGCTGCCGGAGCGGGAACGGGTATGGTAACTCGCACCCGACTGTCACTTCAGGGGACCCCACGTCCAGGGGGCACCCCTGACCCCCGGAGGATCGCCACCGGTTACGGTAGTGGCGGGCCTGGGCCATCTCTTTCCTCCAGGCCCATCCTCCAAATCAGCCTCTCCGGAGGCGGCAGCGGTATCCATCCCACAACATTATTTACAGGCCCACAAGTTCGTGGGTGGCCTGCTAGTTCTTGGCCATGTTCATTAGCAGTTTCTCATGTGGGTATGGGGATGAGCTTATCAACAGGGCAACTCCAGTCCCAATGGGGACGGTTCTCTTTTCGGACGGTAATCAGATGATTTTTCGGTTTGATTATTTTTCATTCTTTCACATAAACAACGGTGCTGGGGGTCCCAACGGAACCGCTGCCTATTACTTCAGGTCAACTTCCTCATAGACCTGCTCCACCTCGACATCCTGCTGGCAAGGTGGGGGAGGGGACTGGGACTCCGCCTGGAAACTGCGGCCTTCCCTCACCTTTTCATCGAGGGCAAACCAGCCCCTCTGCCCGCAGTGTCGAGTGTAGGACACGAGGTCTCGGCCTGGATAACCCGTCGGCAAATGGGCATGCACGTCACGGCGAGTCACGAACACCTCGGCCTCCAGGCCCGGCTCATAAATTAAGCCATACCCCCGGTGGGGATCAAATCTTCGGACCTGTATCTTCATACACCGGGCCCTGTACCCGTAATGTAGCATGGCGGAGGTTGTCCGTTTCGCGGATGGTGCGGGCCACCACTTCGGCTCTTTGTCGCTCCCTTTCGGCAATTTCCCGGCACAGCGGGGTCGGCTCATTGTCCCAGTAAGGGGCGTCTGCATGCCCCCGCGCACGGGTCGGGCCCTGCGGGACTTCCTTCACGCTGTCCACAACTGGGCACTTTTTGGAAGGTCCCGCGGTGACATGGCCTGCGGTGCTGCCTCACAGCGGCGACCCGGCGCAGCCTCAGCCGAGGTTTGCGGTATGGGCACAGGGGTCCTCACCGGCTGGACCTCTGCCTCTTTCTGGATTGGACGGACTACCGGAGCCGGGACGGTCCTGGGTGCAGCCACCTCTGGTGCCGACGGCTTCTCCTCGAGGACGGGCACCTCCCGCTGGATCTTCCAGGGTAGCGGTATGGGTCGTCCACGGACAACGCTTGCAGAATGGTCCACCAGGGCGGACGGCCGGAGCTCCGCTACCGATGGTGGGGGCAGCGGGCCTAGTGGCGGGGCAGCAGCAGCCGAAACGGATAGCTAGGGAGGCAGCAGGGTGAGCGGGCGCAGACCGGGCCCCTCAGCCACAGCGACCGGTCCCTCATGGACACAGGGGCGTAAGTCACCTACCCGCTCCTCCAACTCCGTCTCCACCTCGCGTCTCCGCACGGCCGCTGCCACTTCCGCCATTTCGGACATCCATTTTTCCATGAGGGACTGCACTTGGGCCTGCAGGCGGCTGCACATTTGCGTGGTCCGGACCTCCACCCACGCCGCTGTTCCTGGCGTGGGATCTGGGGTTTCAGCGGTGCCGGACAGACGGGACATCTTGCGCAGCAGTGTTCTAGGAACCAAATGTCTGCAGAGTCCTGGCGTCCCCGCTTTTATGGCCTCGGTTACATTAGGCAGGTTTTCACCAGCCCCCCCTTGGTTCTCTTTAGCACTTCCGCTTGTTGGGGGCGGGGCTTCGCTTTCACGCCTTCCCTGCTCGGGGAAGACGCTCGAGCGGGAAATCTTCGCGCCAAAGATGGCGGCGCTTCAAATTTTTCGGCCGGACGCCGCCGGCGGAGACCACAAGGCGCACTTCTACTGGTAAGTAGATCGGTTCAATCCTGTTCGTGACGCCAAGTTGTCGCGGGCGGAGGGGATGGGCTCACCACGCTCGGGTCCGGGGCTTCTACTGCTGCTGCTCGGTGGCTCGAGCGGTGGACCGGACCCGGGGACTCGAGCAGCGCTCCTCGCCCGTGAGTGAAAAGGGATGGTTTGGTTAGGGAGATTGTTCGTGACGCCACCCACGGGACGTGGTGATGATGGCACCACCACTGCTGGTAACGGGGATCCCGGGAGAGATGGTAGGGTGCAGCTAGGATGTTGTCCCCTCCGTGGGTAGGGGCTTGGTGATCCCGGGGCCCGATGGTGTAACGAGGCGGCCGGATGGCTGGGGTGCAGGGACTGTGCGGCGTGGTGCCGGATGGCACTGGTGTACTCACTCAGACAATCACTGACAGAGTCGTTGGTAAACCAAAACGGCCGGATGGACGGGTCTCGCAGCTGGCTGCAGTGTTGTTGTTGTGCTCTCCCTGGATGGCTGATGGTGGCTGTCTTTCCCTGCACCTTTTAGAAATGTTCTGACTCCTGTGGTTGCCCACCGGTAGTCCACTCCCCGGCGTATAGGTGCCGTAGGAGCCTGTTTTGCCCGCAGGTGCTGGCCCTTGGGTCTCTACCCTGTGGCGGTGGCTGTATACCCTCACGGTGCGGACGGTTGCCTTCTAATGGGTCTTTGGTTGTTAGGAAACCCCTGGGGTTCCGGTCACTATCGGATTTGACCTTTGTCGGCGGCTCCAAGCCTGGTCAGGGTCCGAAGGCCCTGCCTGTATGTGCTAGCTTCACTTCGCTCCCCAGTCGGTACCGGCGGGCCACCGCCCGACCCCGGTCCTACGGTTCCGCGTTGATCCACCACTCCTGCAGATGACCACCACCGTCTGCCAACCTTGCTGTCAGTGCCTGGGCTCCAAACCCAGACACTCTCCACTAGACTCCTCTCACTTCAACCTCCAAGACTAAACTGCCACTTTTCCCGCCTCCAGGCCTGTGAACTCCTCGGTGGGTGGGGCCAACCGCCTGGCTCCGCCCCACCTGGTGTGGACATCAGACCCTGGAGGGAGGCAACAAGGGTTTTGTGTCTGACTAATGTAACTGTCTGGGGGGTGGGGGTGTGTGTGTGTTACCTGTGACGACCTGGCTAGTCCAGGGCGCCACACTCCCATAACCCTTGCTCTGTGTAGAGCATCTCACAGACTTGGAGATGCTCTGCGACGTATACTAAACTGGCAGCTTGGTTACTACACAGGAGTGCAGGTTGGTCTTGGGAGGTGCTGGTTACTCAGCTGTTCCACCTTCCAGGCAAGTGGTCAGGCTTCTTTACTGAGCACGCTCCCCTCAGAACACTGTCAGTTGTATTGTATGGCTCTACTATGTTGCTGTAACTTGTGTGTCTGTTTGTGTTTTGATCTTGGTATTCTGACCCCGGACTGTTATTCGACTTCTCTCTGTCTGCTCCCTATTCCTGTCATGTTTTCCTGCCTTTCACCTGGATCGTTACTTGACCACATCTCTGCTTGCTCCCTTTATCTACTATGTGCTCTCCTGGTATTTTGACACAGGGATTGTTACCTGAATATGCCCCTAATTACCCCTTATAATTATACGTGACCTCCTGTTACCTGACCTCTACTTTCCTGACTACCCTTCTGCTCATGCAATCCCTAAGGGAGTGACTAGAGTTACACCTGCCAGTACAGACAAAACACAACTTTGAGACCCATCTTGGAGTCTTGACATTTAAAAACCTTTAAGGCAGACAGCAGTACAGTAGCATCAATTGCTCCCCCTCCCCATAGCGTCTTTGCTCAGCAAGAAGGTACGGTTCATGCAACGCAGAGGCTGTGTCCCGGCATTTTGATTTTAAAAGGTAAGCACGCAGTGACTGTACCTTCTGCAGGAGCGCAAGCAGGACATAAGAGTGTCCTAGAAATTTCTGTACAACCAAATTGATCCATGCAGTGCATATGTGATGTCACCCACATGTAGTGATGCCACTAGATTTGCACCGTTATTGCACATGGCCATCCCTGCCTCAAGGTTCAGTGGAGACAGCCATTTATCAAACTCGGCCTGGATAGTGTTCCACAACTCTGCAACTGTCTCACTGAGTTCTCCGATGCATATTAATTTAAGCACTATCTAATTGCGCTGACTTACACACAGGATATCAAACTTGGAGACCCTATTTGGAGTCTCCATATTTCCAAAACTTAAGGTAAGGCAACAGGAAAAATGACAACAACTGGCACACACTACATAGAGGTCAACTAAGGAAAATGGCTGCATGTATCTGGTCATGGAACAAGGCATTTCTTCCTTCATCAGAGACAGCAAGATGACAGACAGGCGTATGCCTCTTGCTCCCAGACCACTGAAACTGCAGTCAAAAGAGAATGTTGAAACTCGACTTGGAGTCTCCACATTTTCAAAAATTAAGATAAGTCAACAGGAAAAGTGGCTACAATTGGCACACACTACAAATAGGCCAACTAAGCAACATGGCTGCGTGGGAGCAGCCCTGGAACAAGGCCTGAACCAGCATTTCTACCTTTACCAGAGACATCAAGATGACAGACAGATGTAGGGCTCTTGCTCCCAGACCCCTGGCACTACAGACAAAAGCATACTTGGAGACCCTACTTGGAGTCTCCATATTTCCAAAAATTAAGGAAAGGCAACAGGAAAAAAGTGGCAACAATTGGCACACACTAGAAATAGTCCAACTATGCAACATGACTGCGTGGGACCAACCCTGGAACAAGGCCTGAACCAACATTTCTACCTTTATCAGAGATGGTAAGTGACAGACAAGTGTAGGCCTCTTGCTCCCAGACCACTTAAACTGCAGTCAAAAGAGAATGTTTAAACCCGACTTGGAGTGTTGAAATGTAAAAACATTTCAGGCAGACAGCAGGACAGTGACATCTATTGCCACTGTGACGCCCTAGCAAAACCAGGTGGTCACACAGTTTAGGCCCCCCCGCATAACACCTATCCCACACAGGGTTAAACCAGCCGACAAAATCCTAGTCACCCCCTCAGGGAAGGACAGACACACCAGAGGGCGGGAACAGGCGGAAGGAGCACACTCACCTAGGGGTCTGGAGAGCCCGGGGTGGAAAAACAGTCAGTTAAGTTTGGAGTGGAGTCTAAGTGAAGTTTGGAGAAGTTAATTGGAAGGAGTTCAAGTTGATAGACGTCAGGGTTGGAGCCCCGGCATGCTGGCTAGGTGTCAGACAGTGGTCAGCGCCAGCAAGAGATGGGAAGACGGCTGCCGGAGATCCGAGGTGGACCGGGGCAGGGTTGTAGCCCACCGGTATCGACACCGGAGAACCGACCCGGAAACCGTGCACAAAAGGGAGTACTTGGACCCTGAAACCAGGACCGACACCAACGGCCTAGCTAATTAACCAATTGAGGGCAGGATTTTAGGTCCTGTCCCAACCTAAGTCCCGAAAAGTTGACAACCACCCACCGAGAGGGATAGGGCATCCACCAGGGCCCGGTAGATCCCACGGGTCAGCGTCTGATGGGCACGGCTCCCAACCAAAGGGCCAGGAGCGATCTCCTGTGTCACACACCGGGAAGTCCATCACAGAAAACACTGAGTGCAGAGGAAAGGGGCATTGACCACCGGCCCGGGTGTGGGACCAGAAATACACCCCCGGCCGCTGCAACCGGTCACCATCACCTTGGTTTACCAAAGGACTAGTTCAACCGTGAATAACAACAATGCAGCAAGAAGGCGCTCATGTGTTGGACGCTTCCATGTGGTCCAAGTCCATGTTGTGTTGGTGGCGGAGTAATACTCAAGCTTGCCTCCTCCATCCCTTACCTCCAACCACGAACAAAAGAGACAGGATCAATATCTTCTTCATCTCCGGAGTTTTCTGCGCCCAACACCTCTTCCTCCTCCATTTGTTCTTCGGCTCCTGCACCTTCACTACCACTTTATTACAATGAGCCCACCTCAATCGATGCACTCTGCCCTCCTGTGACACCCACCTGTATAACGACTGTCTGGACCTTACAGGAAATGGTATCCCTTCCTCAGCCTCCTCTGCTTCCTCAATGGGAACCCCAGCTGTGACTTCAGGTGAAGTCATTGAACTTAATGCTGAATTACTGGATTAGGGTATGTGTACACATTCAGTATTTGGGTGCAGACATTTCTGTACCAAATCAGTATCTACCAGTGAAAAAAACCCCACTGATACCATGTGTGTTTTGATGTGGTATCGGTGCGTTTTTTTGCCAGGAGATGCAGCTTTGGTGCAGAAATGTCTGCAATCAAATACTGAACACGCACATTGCCAAATCCAGTAATCTGGCATTGACTTCAATGACTTCACCTGAGGTGAGGTCATTGAGTTCAATGAATTCACCTCAGGTCAGTTCATATGAGGTCAAAGACGGGTTACTGTTGGAACCCCAGCTGTGACGTCAGGAGTAGAGTTGAGCGCGGTTCGTGGTTCGTGGTTCTCCAGTTCGCGGCTCGAGTGATTTTGGGAACTGTTCTAGATCGAACTAGAACTCGAGCTTTTTTTTGCAAAAGCTCGATAGTTCTAGATACGTTCGAGAACGGTTCTAGCACCAAAAAACCCAGCTAATTCCTAGCTGGCTTTCCGCTGTAATAGTGTAAGTCACTCTGTGACTCACACTTTTATGACATTTCAGTGTATAGTGTGCGGGAACAGCGCATTCAGATCACTGCTGTTTGGATAATGGCGATCGCCATTTTTTTTTTCCTTGTCTTCCTTCCCTAAGCGTGCGCGTGTAGTGGGGGGGCCAGCATGTCAGCCAATCCCAGACACACACACAGCTAAGTGGACTTTTAGCCAGAGAAGCAACGGCATGTGTGATAGGATGTCCATGTCACATGTCCCTGCATTATAAAAACGAGTATCTGCCCGTCCGGACGCCATTATCTCTTCTGTGTCCTTGGTGTCAGACATCACTGGCGCAGCTCCTATCGCCGATACAGCTGTATACGCTCCATACACAGCGCTGGACAGCATAGGGATAGCACTTTCTATCAGTCCTTTTAAGGGCTCATACCGGCAGGGACAGAGCCATAGGTGACAGGTCCTGAAAACAGAGATTAACAGCTACACAAGATGACAGCGTCTGTGTAGCTAAGGTCAGGGATTTCCTCGCTGCATTTCCCCATTAGGAGGGATAGAAAGGCAGGCTTCCTTTCCTCTACCCAGAGACCCACAACCCTGCCACTGTACCCTCCTGTCCTCTGCACACTCCAACTCATTGTTACTAAGCCATTATACTAGCAAACACTGAGTGAACTTTGTGGCATCCTAAACGTGGCTATTGGACTTCTGTATAGTCCCAGTAGTGCAAAGATATTTGCAGCACGTCTGGCTGCATTGCACACTCAAACTCATTATAACTAAGCCATTATACTAGCAAACACTGAGTGAACTTAGTGGCATCCTAAACGTGGCTATTGGATTTCTGTATAGTCCCAGTAGTGCAAAGATATTTGCAGCACGTCTGGCTGCATTGCACACTCAAACTCATTATAACTAAGCCATTATACTAGCAAACACTGAGTGAACTTAGTGGCATCCTAAACGTGGCTATTGGATTTCTGTATAGTCCCAGTAGTGCAAAGATATTTGCAGCACGTCTGGCTGCATTGCACACTCAAACTCATTATAACTAAGCCATTATACTAGCAAACACTGAGTGAACTTAGTGGCATCCTAAACGTGGCTATTGGACTTCTGTATAGTCCAAGTAGTGCAAAGATATTTGCAGCACGTCTTCCTGCATTGCACACTCAAACTCATTATAACTAAGCCATTATACTACCAAACACTGAGTGAACTTAGTGGCATCCTAAACGTGGCTATTGGACTTCTGTATAGTCCCAGTAGTGCACAGATATTTGCAGCACGTCTGCCTGCATTGCACACTCAAACTCATTATAACTAAGCCATTATACTAGCAAACACTGAGTGAACTTAGTGGCATCCTAAACGTGGCTATTGGACTTCTGTATAGTCCCAGTAGTGCACAGATATTTGCAGCACGTCTGCCTGCATTGCACAATCAAACTCATTATAACTAAGCCATTATACTAGCAAACACTGAGTGAACTTAGTGGCATCCTAAACGTGGCTATTGGACTTCTGTATAGTCCCAGTAGTGCAAAGATATTTGCAGCACGTCTGGCTGCATTGTACACTCCAACTCATTATAACTAAGCCATTATACTAGCAAACACTGAGTGAACTTAGTGGCATCCTAAACGTGGCTATTGGACTTCTGTATAGTCCCAGTAGTGCAAAGATATTTGCAGCACGTCTGCCTGCATTGCACACTCAAACTCATTATAACTAAGCCATTATACTAGCAATTTATGCTGCCAGTTTAAGGGCCGTAGTTGCATTGTCAGGGATATTTATTCTTTATTATTCTGCTGTTAATAAAGCTAGACCATCGCTGCAATCTACACCACCTCTCAATTTTTACTACCACATTTTCAGTGCACAATCTTGTCGCAATCAACATGAGTGGCAAAATGACAGATGCTGGTGGAAAGGGGAAGAGGCGAGGTGGAAAAGGAAAAAAATGGTTTGTCCGTGGGGAAGGTGGCAAAGCTCCATTATCATCTGCTGAAGATAGACCATCTACCAGCAAAAGTAAGATGTCTACTACTTACCGTGGACAATCCGATGTGCTCCCTTTTTTACGGACACGAACAACAGGAACAAAGGTAGATGATGGCCAAAAAATGAAAATGCTTGAATGGATCTCAAGTGGTTCAACAAGTGCCCTCTCAGCCACCTCAAGTACCGCATCCAAAAAACACCAGTCCTCTGAGTTGTCATCCCAATCAAACTTGCTTTCTCCCAGCTCTGAAGTCTCCATCAGCCCTGCACAGTATGGTGGAACTGAGATGGCTGAGTCTGCAGAGATGTTCAGTCACACTATAGCCTGGGAATCAGAGGTCTGCTCCCAAGCTACAGTGAGTACAGACCAGGAAATGGTCTGCAGTGATGCCCAGAACCTTTGTGACTCTGATTCAGGCCGTGAGGACCAAGTTTCTGAGCATAATGTTGACCCTTTGTCACAAACTGTAACACCTGTGGTTATAGACAATGAGGAACATACTGATGACGATGAGACGCAGGTACCAGATTGGGATGACAACTTAAATATTCGGTCAGGGCAAGAAGAGGCTTGGTCTGAGGGGGAGGGGAGTGCAAACACAACAATTGATGATGAAGTTCTAGATCCCACCTACTGTCAACCCCCAGTCAGGCACTCGAGGAGGTCAACAGAGGCGGTGGAGGAGGATGCAACCGACGACGAAGTTACCTTGCGCCTTCCTGGACAGAGTCGGAGCACTGGTAGCACGTCTACAACTGCATCATCAGCCACCACTCTGCCTCTGAGCACTAGTCGGGGGGGCTCAGCAGGTCGCATGCCCTCTAAGCCTTGCCTAGCCTGGTCCTTTTTTGACATAGAAAAAGATCGCCCAAATTATGTGATGTGTAAAATTTGTCGTGATTCTGTTAGTAGAGGTCAAAACCTCAGCAGTTTGACAACTTCTTCCATGAATCGTCACATGAATAAATATCATAGGTCCCAGTGGGAAGTTCACCGTGCTGCAATGCGGCCTAGCGGAGCGAACCATCCATGGCCTGCCCCTTCCAGTGCATCCGCGCGCTCTTCATCTTCTTGGACTGTGGGGACAGCTGTCACACCTGGTTTTCCACGCACAACTTCCACCACTGTAACCGCAACAGGCAGTTTGCTTGGTAGGTCGTCAGTTGGTTTGGAAGGGGAAACAAGTGAGTGTGTACAGCTCTCTCAGACATCGATAGCACCAACGTTGGATGAAGGCAACATCATGTCTCCGCCTGCACTTTCCTCACAAACCTGCATTTTTCCAGGGACACCCTACTCAACACCATCTACACACAGCAGCCAGATCTCTGTCCCTCAGATGTGGTCAAATAAAAGGCCATTTCCTGCGACCCATGACAAAGCTAAGAGGTTGACTCTATCCCTCTGTAAGCTCTTGGCTACCGAAATGCTGCCTTTCCGCCTAGTGGACACACAGGATTTTAGAGACCTTATGTCTGTTGCTGTGCCCCAGTACCAGATGCCTAGTCGCCACTACTTCTCTAAGAAAGGTGTGCCCGCGCTACACCAGCATTTCGCCCACAACATCACCGCTTCCTTGAGAAACTCTGTGTGTGAACGGGTGCATTTCACCACCGATACTTGGACCAGTAAGCATGGACAGGGACGTTACATGTCGCTGACTGGGCACTGGGTAACTATGCTGATAGATGGTGAAGGGTCTGCTGCACAAGTCTTGCCGTCCCCACGACTTGTGTGTCAATCCTCTGTCTGTCCAAGTTCCGCCACTGCTTCTGCCTCCTCCACCTCATCTGGCTCCTCCACCTCCGCCCCAAGCCTGCCTGGTCAGGCCACCAGCGTTCTCACTGCGCAGAAGGAATCACGCACCCCTCATTACTATGCTGGCAGCAGAGCGCAACGGCATCAGGCGGTCTTTAGCTTGACATGTCTTGGTAATAGGAGTCACACAGCTGAGGAGTTGTGGTCAGCTCTGCGGTCCGAGTTTAATAAATGGTTGTCTCCACTCAACCTGCAGCCTGGTAAGGCCGTGTGCGACAATGCTGCAAACCTGGGTGTGGCCCTTCGCCTGGGCAAGGTGACACACGTGCCTTGTATGGCTCACGTGTTGAACCTTGTTGTCCAGCAATTTTTAACACACTATCCCGGCCTAGATGGCCTTCTGACCAGGGCACGAAAACTGTCTGCTCACTTCCGCCGTTCAACCGTCACAGCTGAGTGACTTGCATCACTCCAGAAGTCTTTCAGCCTGCCGGTTCATCGCCTGAAATGCGATGTGCCGACACGCTGGAATTCGACTCTCCACATGTTACAGCGACTGTGACAGCACCGCCGAGGCCTGGTGCAATACATCATGCTGTATAGCCTGGGCCAACGAGATGCAGAGGTGGGGCAGATCACCCTGATGGAGTGGTCTCAGATCAAGGACCTATGCACCCTTATGCACAGTTTCGACATGGCGACGAATATGTTTAGCGCTGACAATGCCATTATCAGCATGACAATACCAGTCATTTACATGCTGGAGCACACGCTAAACACTATTCGGAGTCAGGGGGTGGGACAACAGGAAGGGAAGGAACTACAGGAGGATTCATATGCGCAAGGGACAACAACATCACCAAGGTCCAGACGTTCATCATCACCAATGCGGCAGGCATGGGACCATGGGGGACAGGGATCAACAAGGGCGCATAGTAGCAGGCGAAATGTTGAGGAAGGTGCAGGAGAACATGAAGAAATGGAGGACGAACTGTCCATGGACATGGAAGACTCAGCGGATGAGGGAGACCTTGGTCAAATTTCAGTTGAAAGAGGTTGGGGGGAGATGTCAGAGGAAGAAAGAACGGGTAGCACCTTTATGCCACAAACAGAGCGTGAACTTGGTCCGCATGGCTGCGCAAGACACATGAGTGCCTTCTTGTTGCACTACCTCCAACATGACCCTCGTATTGTCAAAATTTGAAGTGATGATGACTACTGGATTGCCACACTATTAGATCCCCGGTACAAGTCCAAATTTTGTGACATAATTCCAGCCATAGAAAGGGACGCACGTATGCAGGAGTATCAGCAGAAGCTGTTACTCGATCTTATCTCGGCTTTTCCACCAAACAACCGTGCAGGTGCAGGGAGTGAATCTCACAGTTGTAACTTGACAAACATGGGACGGTCTCTTCATCTTCAACAGTCTACCCGTACCAGTAGGACTGTATCTGGTGCTGGTAACAGCAATTTTATGGAATCTTTTCATAATTTTTTTAGACCCTCCTTTGCAAGGCCACCAGAGACAACAAGTCTGACACATAGTCAATGGCTGGAGAGGATGATACAGGAGTATCTCCAAATGAACATCGATGCCATGACTTTGCAAATGGAGCCTTGCTCATTTTGGGCTTCAAATCTAGAAAAATGGCCAGAGCTCTCCAGTTACGCCTTGGAGAGTTTGTCGTGTCCAGCTGCCAGCGTTGTCTCTGAACGTGTCTTCAGTGCTGCTGGGTGTGTGCTGACAGATAAGTGCACGTGTCTGTCCAGTGACAATGTGGACAGACTAACGTTCATCAAAATAAACAAGTTATGGATCCACAAGGAATTTACTACCCCTGTGTCATCCTGGGGAGAGTAAATGCTTGTGGATTTTGAATGTGCTTGATGCAAATCTAGCTGTGAAGTGTGCAACTTAGGCACAAGTGCTGCCACTGAATGGGTGGGTGTGTGTGGGGCACAATTTTTGGAAAAAAAGGGAGACTCCGCTTGGAGTAACCCTTGCTTGCTTTGTTTTTTAAAAATGATCCAAGATGAACAGAGCTGGGATCAGGAAAGACGTTGCTACAGTGTCATCCTGGGGACTGTTAAGTATGGCGTATTTTTGAATGTGCTTGATGCAAATCTAGCTGTGAAGTGTACAACTAGGGCACAAGTGCTGCCACTGAATGGGTGGGTGTGTGTGGGGCACAATTTTTGGAAAAAGGGACACTCCACTTGGAGTAATTCTTGCTTAGATAGTTTTAAAAAATGATCCAAGATGCATACAGCTGGGATCAGGAAAGACTTTGCTACCTACCCCGGTGTCATCCTGGGGACGGTTAAGTATGGCGTATTTTTGAATGTGCTTGATGCAAATCTAGCTGTGAAGTGTACAACTAGGGCACAAGTGCTGCCACTGATGGGGTTTCAGTGTGGCCCAATTTTTGGAAAAAAGGGAGACTCCGTTTGGAGTAACCCTTACTTACATTGTTTTTAAAAATGATCCAAGATGAACAGAGCTGGGATCAGGAAAGACTTTGCTACCTACCCCGGTGTCATCCTGGGGACGGTTAAGTATGGCGTATTTTTGAATGTGCTTGATGCAAATCTAGCTGTGAAGTGTACAACTAGGGCACAAGTGCTGCCACTGAATGGGTGGGTGTGTGTGGGGCACAATTTTTGGAAAAAGGGACACTCCGCTTGGAGTAACCCTTGCTTACATAGTTTTAAAAAATGATCCAAGATGCATACAGCTGGGATCAGGAAAGACTTTGCTACCTACCCCGGTGTCATCCTGGGGACGGTTAAGTATGGCGTATTTTTGAATGTGCTTGATGCAAATCTAGCTGTGAAGTGTACAACTAGGGCACAAGTGCTGCCACTGATGGGGTGTCAGTGTGGCCCAATTTTTGGAAAAAAGGGAGACTCCGCTTGGAGTAACCCTTACTTACATTGTTTTTAAAAATGATCCAAGATGAACAGAGCTGGGATCAGGAAAGACTTTGCTACCTACCCCGGAGTCATCCTGGGGACGGTTAAGTATGGCGTATTTTTGAATGTGCTTGATGCAAATCT